>NC_138226.1:24177442-24305578 GCF_964197995.2 Scardinius erythrophthalmus | reverse complement strand
CGTTCTGCTCTCACGGAACAGATGGATTATAATATGCTTATGTACCGTCAGATGAAATCATGCAGGCGTCGGCGCTTTCTCCGTCCATGCAATAAATGCACATGAATGAGCGTGGATTTTCGAGCGCATTTACTTGCACTTCAAAGGCAATATATCTATGGTTTAACCCATTTGAGAGACGGCCAACATCAGTATTTAAAATGGACTGAATAAGCTCTCTACGAACTTGAGCAATGCCGCGCTGACGGACCATGAAAGAGTGACGGACATGTAACGTTATGCACATAAATCACTGTCACACACAAACACTCTCGAAGTAATACACAGTCTCACTTGTAGCCATGTCTTTTAACTATTATAATATTTCGAAGGGCAAAAATAGGAACGTTTAATTGGCTTTACATCGTCAGCTAACTCGATCACGTCGAGCTAGGTGATTTCAGATAGCCAGGCTCCTCAGCTCACGCCCCGCCTGTTTGCCTATTTTCTGTTATCCGGGAGTGACGCAAGGCCAAGATGGCAACGGCCGGCTCCGCCCACTTTAAGCTTCAAAAATGCTCTTCAGAAACCTACGGGTGACGTCACGGACACTACGTCCATATTTTTTTACAGTCTATGGTTGGGAGATGGCTCTACTACACAAGCTATGATAACGCAATCTACCCGTGGCCGCGAGGTAAACCCGGCTGCAACGCATATTCGTCGTCATCTTAAGTAAACACGGCTGTTAGTGAAAGCTGCAACATCCATTATTTGGACTTGGTTCGGATTTAAGCCGTCCGACAAACAGCAGCAAACTATCCGAGTGTGTGGGGTAACGGTTCGGTAAGTTAACACACGACTAATCCGTTCTACCACCTCAAATTCAAAACGAAACATGATATCACTGAATAGCCTACCAGCGCGCGCGTATTATTCTCATTCCAATATATCTTAGTGGTGTAACGTTAACACATAATCTCTGTCTACGCCCGATTTTAAGAATCGTTGTTGTGTTTCTTTTTAACTGAAAAGACATCAGTTAGACAATATTATAACTTTAAATTTGGGGTTTCATAAGCTCAAAGCTATAATAAACATTAGACCTACTTAAGATCTCTGCAGCTAGTGTACTTAAATTTTATTTATCTGCAAAATTATGTTGTATACTTACAGTTTTGCACAATATATGTTCTCAAAACTACATATACCCTTTAAAAAAATTAATTTAGCAGTTGTTTAGCAGGGTCTGTGTAACCTGTTCTGAAATGGTTTTATTATAATATAACGTTACTGTATATCGTTATCACAAGAGGCTGCAATGTATATCACAATATAGATTTTAGGCCATATCGCCCATCCCTAATTGATAGCCCATAGTAGTTGATAATAACATAGGCCTACCTAATGTTGCCTACGGACGGTAGCAGTACAGAAGTAACCTTTTACAGTCTATGAGTAGAACAGCTTTCTCAAGGAGTTTGTGATGCATTTTGGAAACAGGAGATGAGCCCCTAGTCTAATGCGCCACCTGGCTTGAGAAACCCGTTCTCAAAGACTTAGGCTACTTTAATAGTCATTATTTGGGTAGCACACATATTCTGAATGCCTTCGGCAGAATTCAAATGAGCCATTTTAATCTAGATTAATCTAGATTAATTTCAAAATTAATCTAGATTAATCTAGATTAAAAAAATTAATCTATGCCCACCTCTAATATATATATATATATACTCCTTATTTATTTATTTATTATTATTTTTTTTGCTCTTTCCTTTTCCTATTATTATTATTATTATTATTATTATTATTATTAGTTCTCTCCCTGACTTCCTAACCTCACCTCACCTCTCCATTACTATCATTAATATCATTACTATCATCAATATTACTTATACTTTTGTTTCATTACTATTATTACTGTTCTGATTTGTTTTTTTTCTCTATCTCTTGTTCTTCAAAGTATGTACTGTGACACGTCCACCCAGTTACCTTTACATGCACACATGCACGCACGTACGCACGCACGCACACACACAAACGCACGCACCTGTCAGTTCCTGACTGTATTGGTTTTGTTTTTTTTTGTTTGCTTGTTTGTTTATTTGTTTTCCCTGTTTGTGATCCTAATTTATGTACATCTTGCATATTCCAATAAAAAAAAAAAAAAAAATATTGCGTTTGCGATATGTGATTGCGATATAATAAACAAATGGTTTCATGAGTCAGCTTGCTTGGATCTCAAGGAAAATGCACACACAGATTAATGATAATAATGAAATGTGTTTTTCTCAACTCATAAATAAATTAAATTAAATAATGACATCTTTGCATTACTGCCAACTTGTTATTGTCTCAGTACAATAGTATAAAATAAATGGAACAATAAATAAGAACATTTGTATGCTCATGAAAATAAGATATTTTGAACATTCTGTCCAGACAAACAGGGACATTTAAGCATGATGCAACATATGCTTTGTATAAACTCAGTCTGTGGATCATTTTTGATGTAAGTGTATTGTGATTGTCAAAACATTTGGTAACAGAATTTTGTTAAGTTTATTTATTAACTTGTTACAATGTTTACATGGTACAATGACTGGATTTGATTTGATTTGATTCCGATCTTGATTCAATATCGATTCGTTTGGATAAATATTAGGTACAGTACATGTTAATTTTTCTCAAGAAATTTTAAAATAATATAATGTGTTTTTTAGCCTATAATAGCAACGTTACAAAATTTTAATGATATAAGTAAAAATATAATATTTAATATAGTGCACATATTTAGCAAAATACTCCTCCATCTAATTTGTCTAGCCATAACATGTAGCCTATCATCAAATGGCTTTCCTGAGGTAAATGTGACATTGTTCTCTAGCTGTTTTATTGACCTCTTTCTGTGTTGAAAAACACTGATTGATCGATATAATGTTGTACCCCCTCAAGTTGTACTGCATCTTTCGATACTTTAAACCCGATTTGGCGATTGTAACCTTTCATAATCTCTGTGTTTTCGCAGTGGCTTTGCTCACAAGTTCTCACAAACTTCACAAAATTCATTCACTTTTGAAGGGATCAAATTATGCTTTTTTACTATTAATTATTTTTTTGTGGGGGGGGGGGGGTCATCAATACATGTTTCTTGAGCACAAGCAGCAAATCAGCATATTATAATGATTTCTGAAGGATCATGTGACACTGAAGACTGGCGTAATGGCTAAAACATTTGCTTTTCATCACAGGAATAAATTACATTTTAAAAATATATTAAAATTAAAGTTTAAAAAGTTATTTTAATCGTATCACCATATTACTACAATATTACTCTTTACTGAATTTTGTTCAAATAAACAGCCTTGGTCAATGGCCAGCATGAGACTATTAAAAACATAATCAAACATCTTATCAACCTCAAACTTTTGAATGGTAGTGTGTCTGAGCAGTTAAAATGAAAGCATGAGAATGGAGAGCATATTATTAACACATACTAAACCTTTCCCTAGCAACATGCACACTAATGCAGTAAGTGATGCATTTAGTGCCAAAATCAGAGACACTCGCATTCATTCAATTGCATTCATTTGTGCCTCACATTAATACCAGGTATAAACAGCTACATTGGGGAGAACAAGTATTTGATACACTGCCGATTTAGCAGGTTTTCCCACTTACAGAGCATGTAGAGGTCTGCCATTTTTATCATAGGTACTCTTCAACTGTGCGTGATGGAATCCAAAACAAAAATCCAGAAAATCACATTGTATGATTTTTAAGTAATTCATTTGCATTTTATTGCATGACATAAGTATTTGATACATCAGAAAAGCAGAACTTAATATTTGGTACAGAAACCTTTGTTTGCAATCACATAGATCATATGTTTCCTGTAGTTCTTGACCAGGTTTGCACACACTGCAGGAGGGATTTTGGCCCACTCCTCCATACAGACTTTCTCCAGATCCTTCAGGTTTCGGGGCTGTCACTGGGCAATACGGACTTTCAGCTCCCTCCAAATATTTCCTATTGGGTTCAGGTCTGGAGACTGGCTAGGCCACTCCAGGACCTTGAGATGCTTCTTACGAAGCCACTCCTTAGTTGCCCTGGCTGTGTGTTTCGGGTCGTTGTCATGCTGGAAGACCCAGCCACGACCCATCTTCAATGCTCTTACTGAGGGAAGGAGGTTGTTGGCCAAGATCTCGCGATACATGGCCCCATACAGTCTCCCCTCAATACGGTGCAGTCGTCCTGTCCTCTTTGCAGAAAAGCATCCCCAAAGAATGATGTTTCCACCTGCATGCTTCACGGTTGGGATGGTGTTCTTGGGGTTGTACTCATCCTTCTTCTTCCTCCAAACACGGCGAGTGGAGTTTAGACCAAAAAGCTTTTTTTTTTTCTCATCAGACCACATGACCTTCTCCCATTCCTCCTCTGGATCATCCAGATGGTCATTGGCAAACTTCAGATGGGCCTGGACATGCGATGGCTTGAGCAGGGGGACCTTGCGTGCGCTGCAGGATTTTAATCCATGACGGTGTAGTGTGTTACTAATGGTTTTCTTTGAGACTGTGGTCCCAGCTCTCTTCAGGTCATTGACCAGGTCCTGCCATGTAGTTCTGGGCTGATCCCTCACCTTCCTCATGATCATTGATGCCCCACGAGGTGAGATCTTGCATGGTGCCCCAGACCGAGGGAGATTGACCGTCATCTTGAACTTCTTCCATTTTCTAATAATTGCGCCAACAGTTGCTGCCTTCTCACCAAGCTGCTTGCCTATTGTCCTGTAGCCCATCCCAGCCTTGTGCAGGCCTACAATTTTATCCCTGATGTCCTTACACAGCTCTCTGGTCCTGGCCATTGTGAAAGGGTTGGAGTCTGTTTGATTGAGTGTGTGGACAGGTGTCTTTTATACAGGTAACGAATTCAAACAGGTGCAGTTAATACAGGTAATGAGTGGAGAACAGGAGGGCTTCTTAAAGAAAAACTAACAGGTCTATGAGAGCCGGAATTCTTACTGGATGGTAGGTGATCAAATACTTATATCATGCAATAAAATGCAAATTAATTAAAAATCATACAATGTGATTTTCTGGATTTTTGTTTTAGATTCCTTCACTCACAGTTGAAGAGTACCTATGATAAAAATGACAGACCTCTACATGCTTTGTAAGTAGAAAACCTGCAAAATCGGCAGTGTATCAAATACTTCTTCTCCCCACTGTATGCGTCTCAGCTGACAACTTGTGATCAGATTACTTGAGAAAGATGCCAATACCAGGTGTAAACAGGGCCTGTATTCATCAGTTTGTATCAGGAAATACTCTTCAGAAAATCAATAAGCACTGTAAATAAATTAAAACAAAAAAAGCAGAACACAAACAAAACAAAAAAATGCTGAGTCCTAATGGAACACAAATAGTTTTCCCATAAGCCCTAGGGACAGTGAAAAGTATAAACTCAAAGGGAAAACAGTCTTGCCTACCCATTTTTAATGCAAATGAATGCTTTCATGTTCCGCATTAGGATGATTGAAAAATAATACCAATATAATTGTGTATTTAACAGCATTTAAGATAAGGTACACTGCTGTCTGTGAGTGTCTACAGCAATTCACCAATCATCAATTCATCAACATTCACTCCTCATCTGAAAATAATAATGGAGATAATAATGTCAAACACAGCATAAGAGAGGTCAAGCACAATGCCATTTTATTTTAGAAGAAAATGTGCTGGCAACATGTGTACATACATGGGACTGAAGTAAGCTACGAACAATAAACCACATCTGCAAGATCCAAAAAGCACACAATAAATGGACACAAATAAATAGCTTGGACCTCTGCGTATTCTGACCATGAACTGCACATTCAATTATCTGTTTTGCAGTGACAGAGATATTGGGGGGGGGGGGGGGGGGTTCATGTTTTTCAGTGGAAGTTCAATTTAATTCCACCTAATGCATCCTACAACCACACAGCAAAACACAAACACAAACAAACCACATTCCCCTGAACATCAAATCAAAAAATAAAAGCCAAATGAAAAAAATGGTAAGATTAAATGTAAGCACCCATTTCATAGAGCCTCAGCAATAACAAACAGCAAACAAGCATAATGAAGTTTTGTACTCAGTTTGAAGCAGTCTGGCTGTTTGAAACAAGGCAGGAAAATTTGTCAGTCCATCTGTTTGGCCGAGAGGGCTGAGGGGAGCCTGAGCCCCTGCGGTTTCTGTGGGAGTCTGAAACAACCTCTGACTAAAGAATGCTCGCACAGACCCACATTCAAACCAAACGAGAGTCAGAGACTCTCATGGCCAGATGATGCTTCAGACTGGTTTGAGATCCATATCTCCCACATCTAGTATCTAAGCCATGAAGATCAGCGGCCTGGATCAGTGCCTGGAACAACTCTGGCACATACCAGGAAAACAAATTTGTTTTGGTGAAGATGAGATTAGATGTGGCAAGACAGAGCAAAGAGTGAATACGGATGAGCAGGAGGTGTGATATTTATGGTTGGTAGCTTGTAAGATTCAATCACAGATATTCACAATAGCACAATTAAATCAAGTCAAGTCAAGTCAAGTTTATTTATATAGCGCTTTTCACAATACAGATTGTATCAAAGCAGCTTCACAGTATTACATTAAAATAATACATCAATGTTTGTTTCTAGTGGAAAACGTCCATGTTTGGTAATGCTGATCAATAGTATTGTTGATTGATTAATTAAATTAAATATCCCCAACTGAGCAAGCCAAAGGCAACAGTGGCAAGGAACCGAAAAACTCCATCAGGTGACCTAATGGAGAAAAAAAAACCTTGGGAGAACCCAGGCTCAGTCGGGGGCCAGTTCTCCTCTGGCGTTTATTAACTAGACGTCGGATTTAACTGTAAGATTAAAAGTATTATATGAATGCCTGGCTGAAGAGATGCGTCTTTAATCTAGTTTTAAACTGGGAGAGCGAGTGATACTGATAAATGATACTGTATGTCCGAGAATCGTCCACTTCCATGAGAATCAATAACAGACAAAGACATGTGGTCACTGGCATGCTGACAAGGAATAATTGATTCAAATAATTATAAAACAATTATCATTATTCAGTGTTTCTCCAAGAGATTAGTGGATCACATCACAAAGCATTTGAAATTTATTGTTGAATTTGCTGTTTTCTAGTATTACACCGGAATCAGAAAGTCATTATGTGGGCAAGTCCAAAGTAATATGGATCATACAAGAAAACATCTTCCCAATATTCTTCAAACTATCATCTTTTGTGTCATAAGGTTTGGATTTTGGAATGAAATGAGGGTGAGTATATGGCTGAATTTTAATTTTTGTGTGAACCATCCATTTAGGAACAAACTCTCACAGCACTCTAACTCCAAGAGAAAGCCTTGAGAAGGCATAAAGCAGTTCTTCAGCTGTGAAAAAGTCAGAAAGATTAGTTCGGAAGTTCAGCATTGTCGTCCATTGATGGCCCAAATTCATTGGACATGACAGTTCCCTGCCCTCTGCCTCCCTCCTTTGATGCCCCCCTCTTTGACCTCGCTGATGGGCCTCTTGTCCACGAATCATTCGTTGTTCCACTCTCTTGCAGTCAGTCCTGCTGACAAACTGGAAATGCTCATAAATGCTTATTCAACTATGGATAACACAATTACATTTTATTTTTGTTGACTTGTATGTAGCCTACAGCAAAGTGAAAGTTCTATGATACAGAGCAGTGCACAAAAGATGAATTAATTATCCAGTATGTAGCCACACCTCAGTGTCTACCACATAACAAACCGATGACAGCAGCTCACAGGCATACACCACAGCATCAGCGCTTTGACCTGACAAGGGAAGAGCAGGTGTTATTCAGCATAGACTACAGGCCTCTTTGTGTCTTTAAGGATCATGGTTCAGGTGTTGCTCGGTCTGTTGCCCGGTCTGTTGCTCTAAAGCTGACGACTCGAAGCCCGATGTGGCAGCCACCCTCATCAAAGCAGATCTCTGAGCCACACAACCCCAAACACTCCATCACAAATGTTCTACCAGAAAGCCTCGGGAGGCAAAATACCGTAACAAGTATACATTTATTAACAGCCCAGCAAGCAAATATTATGATATAAAGTTCTATGACGTAGGCCCCGTCCGTAGCTCGTAATCCGAGGGTACGGAATCTGCATTTCCTGCCTGAAAACAAAGGCAGGGGCGCAACCGACCCCCTGGGAGGTGTGCTGCCGTGCAAAGGCAAAAAAACGTAACTTCGTTTTTTTTGGTCGAAAATGAGTTATTTATATTTTTGGCACATTCAAGACCTCCTTTATCATGTGGATAAGTATCTTGAATCAATTCCGTTGTTTTTTCGAGAAAATAATGAGTTGTCTTAACAGTAACTTCCATAAGCCCATGAGAAACCAAGGCAGAACACCGTAACACCAGTTACCGTTCTTTCGCTTTGTTTTGGAACGCTCAAATTGAGTTACGGTACTCTGCCTTTGTTTAGCCACGCGTCAATATGAAGTTACTGTGCCAGTGTTCTATCAAATAATGCTACCTACCAGATTGTACGGTTATCTGCCTTTGTTTTACTGTCCATTCAAATTAAAATTACTGTGTAGCCTGTGTACTTTGTACAGCTGCCATCAGTCCCTCTAACCTCTGATGTCCTCAGAGCTTTGTCCTGCACAAACGCGGTCAGAACATTTAGTATGGTCTGAAAACGCTCCATCGACAAACATGCGATATCAATGGCGAAGGATTTTGCAGAGTTGACAGAAAAATGTAACACATTGCCATAGCAGATGAATACAACAAAGAACTAAAGCCCCGCCTCACCCAGTTCGGGTAACAGACCTGGTTGAAACACTCATGCATCTAGCTGGCAGAGTGCCAAAACTTCACGGTCGAGCAATGCTGGACTAATATATATCCATGGAGGTATTTTGTCATGTCAAATGTATTAATAATGCCATCAGAATACAATCAAAACACAGGATAGCAATAAGTAGATGGCTATAAATAATTGTAAATCATACAAAATAAATGCCATGATCACTAGATTTTATACAGGTGTTACTATAATGATTTTGTTAATGGTGATCAGCAACCAAATATTGATAATGTGGAAGTTACTGCCTTTTGCCTTGGCATGACTTCCCACTTTTTGCTGACAATACAAAGGCAGAGTACAGTAACTTTAAAATAGTGGTCAAAAGTCAAGTTTGAGCTCAAGATTTTTTTATGTATATAATTTATTACTAAAACATCTATTTGCCAGATTTCCTACCTATAATTAATTTGGCGGGACAACTAAAAATCTTTAAATTCATTTTTCTCAGTTCCACACTCTAGCGAGTTTTGCCTTTGTAGGGCAGTATGGGAAGGGACCATCCTGGTGGTGGTGGGGATAATGGAGGTGAATGAAAGCATCAGCATCTGCGAACTCAGACATGTGTAAGTACCGATTTTTTATACTACAAGTATTAGAACACGATTGGATAGACGAGAAGGTAATAAGTGACGTAACAATTGAGTCCTCCTGCAGAACTTATGCTAAAGCTTTCATTTCTATACCGTTACAAATATACATTTATTAACAGCCCAGCAAGCAAATATTGTGATATAAAGTTCTTTGGCGTAGGCCCCGTCCATAGCTCGAAATCCGAGGGTACGGAATCTGCATTTCCTGCCTGAAGACGAAGGCAGGGGCGACCCCCAAAAATAGGTTGAGGAATAATTCCACCGGGACAGAGCCCATCCCCAAAAGAACGGTAAAGAAAAGTATACCCACCAGTTGTGTATCCTATAGTTAGTAAAACATAGAAAGAAACAAAGAGTTAAAATAAAATAAGCATGATGAAACATGGAACGTGGAATGCCTCATAGGCCGATAGCTTAATTAGTAAAGAGGACCACTTTCATCATTTTGAGAAACAGTGAACCTGTAAGCTACTATGTGATGACATGCATTATGCATTTTTATTTTTTCTGCTGCTGTATTTTACATTTATGCATTTGGCTGACGCTTTTATCCAAAGCGACTTGCATTACATTTCAAGGTACACACACACACACACACATACATACATACATATATATATACACTAACCTAATCAACCAATCACATGGCAGTTGCTTCAATGCATTTAGGGGTGTGGTCCTGGTCAAGACAATCTCCTAAACTCCAAACTGAATGTCAGAATGGTAAAGAAAGGTGATTTAAGCAATTTTGAGCGTGGCATGGTTGTTGGTGCCAGACGGGCCGGTCTGAGTATTTCACAATCTGCTCAGTTACTGGGATTTTCACGCACAACCATTTCTAGGGTTTACAAAGAATGGTGTGAAAAGGGAAAAACATCCAGTATGCGGCAGTCCTGTGGGCGAAAATGCCTTGTTGATGCTAGAGGTCAGAGGAGAATGGGCCGACTGATTCAAGCTGATAGAAGAGCAACCTTGACTGAAATAACCACTCGTTACAACCGAGGTATGCAGCAAAGCATTTGTGAAGCCACAACACGCACAACCTTGAGGCGGATGGGCTACAACAGCAGAAGACCCCACCGGGTACCACTCATCTCCACTACAAATAGGAAAAAGAGGCTACAATTTGCAAGAGCTCACCAAAATTGGACAGTTGAAGACTGGAAAAATGATGCCTGGTCTGATTAGTCTCGATTTTTGTTGAGACATTCAGATGGTAGAGTCAGAATTTGGCGTAAACAGAATGAGAACATGGATCCATCATGCCTTGTTACCACTGTGCAGGCTGGTGGTGGTGGTGTAATGGTGTGGGGGATGTTTTCTTGGCACACTTTAGGCCCCTTAGTGCCAATTGGGAATCGTTTAAATGCCACGGCCTACCTGAGCATTGTTTCTGACCATGTCCATCCCTTTATGACCACCATGTACCCATCCTCTGATGGCTACTTCCAGCAGGATAATGCACCATGTCACAAAGCTCGAATCATTTCAAATTGGTTTCTTGAACATGACAATGAGTTCACTGTACTAAAATGGCCCCCACAGTCACCAGATCTCAACCCAATAGAGCATCTTTGGGATGTGGTGGAACGGGAGCTTCGTGCCCTGGATGTGCATCCCACAAATCTCCATCAACTGCAAGATGCTATCCTATCAATATGGGCCAACATTTCTAAAGAATGCTTTCAGCACCTTGTTGAATCAATGCCACATAGAATTAAGGCAGTTCTGAAGCCGAAAGGGGGTCAAACACAGTATTAGTATGGTGTTCCTAATAATCCTTTAGGTGAGTGTATATATATGTATATTTATATATATATATATTCTTTTATATAAAACATACATTTTATTATATTTACTTTAAAAATAAATATAACAAACATTTTTTTAAGAATTATTTGTTACTACAATTGAAATAAATATTTGTATAAACTAAACAGTATTTAAATAATTATATTTGTCTCAGTATATTGATAATTGATTTCCTAAAAGCTATTTTTATAAACTTGAATATTCCACCATTCTCTAGGATTACATTCAAAGATTTACCTTTTTCTAAACATCACATAAAAATCAACTGTGATTGATCACTTTACAGCCCTTTCCTGAATAAATGGCTGATTATTGGCAAAGTGGACCAGACTTTATGCCAACCGTCAAATACCTGGATATACCAACGATAAGCCATACCAAATTAACTACTACTTATCCATAAACATAAGCCCTCCTCATCCACTCTGATTGATCAATAAAAAACACTCCCCATGTCCTCATTTCTGCTCTCTCTCTGACCCTTTCACCCTCTTTCCCCACAGTGTTGCTCTGGACGCACTGATTTTTTTGCTTGAATGCAGAGAATGCAGAAGCCCAGCACCCTGTTTGCATGTTATGAGCTCAGCGTTGGGAGTGTTGCACGTTGTAGTGTGGCCTGCATGGGCTGCATAATTCAGTCTAGCTGTTGCATCTGGGCGGGAGCTGAACCGCAGTGCATCTCCGTATCAGCGTTAATGATGACAGCCAGGCCGATAATGGTGTGGGCTGCCAGACAGGATCCATACAGATAACCCAGGCACAGCACTGATGGAGTCTCTTAGCGTCATTACCGTCCATCAGCTGGAATTACAGGGCAAAAACCAGCAGCAATATATGTCATTAGCAGAGTCACGGTTCAACAGACAGCCCTGCTAAAACAAGGGTTGAGACTAGAGCCATCAAGCACAGCCACAGCATCCAGGCTCTCACACACACATATGCTGCTTTTATGTTTGATTCATCTACAGAATACGGCTACACTCCCTTCACGTTGATATCAGCATATCATTTTACCCAAGATTTTGTGCACTGCATGTACTTGGTTTTGATGTTCAAACTAATTAATTTTTCATGACTTTAAATTATTTTAAATGCAAGAAAGAACCAATCACAAGCAGATTGTAGACAATTAAGAAGATAATTGTAGATGCATGAAATATTAATTTTTTAAGTGGACCTGGAGGAACAGTGCACACACACACACACATACACAATTTAGAATCTATAATAGTGAGGACTTCTCCTACACAGTCATTTTCATACAAAGATGAGTGAGTGAGTGAGTGAGTGAGTGTAGTGAGTAAGTAGTAAGTCAAGTCAAGTCAAGTTTATTTATATAGCGCTTTTCACAACATAGGTTGTATCAAAGCAGCTTCACAGTAATAAATTAAAACAATACATCAATGTTTGTTTCTAATGGAACGTCCATGTTTGGTAATGCTCATCAATAGTATTGTTGATTGATTAATTAAATTAAGTATCCCCAACTGAGCAAGCCAAAGGCAACAGTGGCAAGGAACCGAAAAACTCCATCAGGTGACCTAATGGAGAAAAAAAACCTTGGGAGAACCCAGGCTCAGTCGGGGGCCAGTTCTCCTCTGGCGTTTATGAACTAGAGACCGGATTTAACTGTAAGATTAAAAGTATTAGTAAAAGTGAGTGAGTAGTTAGTGACTGAGTGAGTAGTTAGTGAGTAAGTAGTGACTGAGTGAGTTGTGAGTGAGTGAGTGAGTGAGTGAGTGAGAGAGTGATTGAGAGTAGTGCTGCACGATTAATCGTATCGCAATCGCGATGTCAAGCCTACGCGATTATATGACGCAAAATGCTGTCATTTTATATTAAATAAACAAATTGGCGCTGTTAATTAGCACTTATTAATGCAAATGCTTTTAAACCATTCATGCGCGATAAGACATAAAAGAATGAGCCGCCTGTGAATGTCCTCCTGACACACACACACACACACACACACACACACACACACTAAATGTGAATGTCCTCCTGACACACACACACACACACACTCTTTCGAGAACGAACAACACACATGTATGCCAAAATGAACGCCCTGACTGTGACAGACAGAAAGACTCGCGCTAATATATCGTGCGTGCGCACAAAACAGCATGACAGAATACAGTTCTCTTTCGAGCTTGAACGAACAATAACACACAATTATGCCAAAATGTCTTTTTGTCGAGTGTCTTCATAACATAAGAGTAGTCTTATGATGAACACGAAGAGTTGTGATGAGATCCGCATCTCTGACAGCGGCTGGTCTTAAAAGGACAGTACACAGTAGCCACTAATTACATCTGTCGCTAAAGTTATTCTTTTTTTCTTTCTTTTTTTCAATTTTTTTTATTATTAGTATTTTTCTTTACCCCTGACATGTATGGTTATATGTACTCTTGTATGTAAATTATGTTTTGTTCTTGTTAAAATGCAAAAAAAAATAAAAAATCTGTCGCTAAAGTTAATCAAAGAACAAAGGGAACAGAGAAAAACACTCACTGCTCTTGACTAAAGAACTTTTTTCTTTAGGCAGATTATCACTAATCTGTGTGTGCACTTATTTTCCTTGAGAACCAAGCAAGTTGACTCATGAAACCATTTGTTTATTATATCGCATATCGCAATCGTAATCGCAATATTGACCTCAATTATCGCAATATGACATTTTCCCCAAATCGTGCAGCCCTAATTGAGAGTAGTGAGTGTAGTAAGTAGTGAGTGAGTGAGTGAGTGAGTGAGTAGTTAGTGACTGAGTGAGTAGTTAGTGAGTAAGTAGTGAGTGAGTGAGTGAGTGAGTGAGTGTGTGTGTGTGTGTGTGTGTGTGTGTGTGTGTGTGTGTGTGTGTGTGTGTGTGTGTGTGTGTGTGTGTGTGTGTGTGTGTGTGTGTGTGAGTGAGTGAGTGAGTGAGTGAGTGAGTGAGTGAGTGAGTGAGTGAGTGAGTGAGTAGTGAGTGAGTGAGGTAGTGGGTGAGTGAGTGAGTGAGTGAGTGAGTAGTTAGTGGGTGAGTGAGTGAGTGAGTGAGTGAGTGAGTGAGTGAGTGAGTGAGTGAGTGAGTGAGTGAGTGAGTGAGTGAGTGAGTGAGTGAGTGAGTGAGTGAGTTAGTGAGTGAGTGAGTGAGTGAGTGAGTGAGTGAGTGAGTGATTCTCTTTTACCGGTACATTCTGAACGGTTTCTTCTGCTCAATGTTCACTACTACAGTACTTCAGCTTACTCTTGAAACTTTGAATTGCGGTCCTGTCAGTATCGCTGGCTCTTATTTGATAACCCGCTTGGGTAACATCGTTACCGTACATGGGTTATCGCTATGAATAAAAGCATCTGATAAATGACTAAATGTAAATCCCATCAGACAAATAATTTAAGAAAAATGTCTAGGTTCAAAACTCAAACAGCGTTTACACAGCACTTTTCTACCCAAACAAATATATTTACAGCTGATAAGTCATTCTTGTTCAGAAAGAGCATTTATGCAGTAGGCTAGATTTGATTTAGAACTAATCTGATGATTTTTGCATCTTAATCCTATAAATGCAATTACTGTATATTTTCCTTCAACAAAGGATCAACTACCAGTAAATTATAAATAATAATAACCTGGTAAACAGTACCACTACTAACTGCTACTTAGTACACAATAAACACCATGGGGCACATTCCATGCGGTGCCCTAGAATAATTTAATTTATGAAGGGAACTTTGTTACAAATGAAAATATGACACTACATACAGCCATAACCAGAAATATTCAGTAGTCCCTACTGGCCATACCAAAACCACTTATTCTCTTAATACTCAGTTTATTTAGTAATTCCAAAGAATTATAATTTTTAATTCAATTAAATTCATTTAAAAGCAAGATGGAATGATTTGCAACCAGGTTAATTGCATATAATTAATTGCATATAAAACACATAAAGATACATATACACTCTAATGTATCTACACATTAGATACACTCATTAAAGATACACACAAGATAATTGTTAAAACACATAAAATATTAACTTCTTAAGCTGTTCTGGTGCCTATATTTTTTACCTTTTTAATACTGCATAACTTTCATTATTCATTATAAGACATTTTCAACTTCCCAGTGATAAGGTACAGGGAGAGGTCAGGGAAAAGAAAACGATGCTTTGGGAGATCACACAGGCCTTACGGCGATCATTTCTCAGGTTTACTAAAGCAGCCATATGTATATTATCTGCTTCACAACAAGGTCATAAATCCAGAGAGAAAGAGATGAAGAGAGGAAGAGCAAGAGAAATGGGCCCACTTCCTCAGGGTTTATCATTATGAGCATAATGGCAGGATGAAAAGGTTTTCAAAGGTTTGTTTAAGGTCCTGGGGTGGACAAGTGATGACAGGCTTTGAGGCAAAAAGACCAAACACCTATTAATAGAAGAGTGTGCGCGCGTTATCTTCAGGAGCGAAAAGATGGTTCAGCAAACTTAATAAATGTCTTCCAAATCAATTTTGTACAGATGTAAATGAAACAGACTGCGAGACAGATGATAAGTCTGCCATTACAGAGGAGCCTTTCTAGTGTGTTTACTCTTGTGTGCTGTAGCCAGTGTATTTAAACCTCAGTGTTGATAACATGATATTAATATATTAAATAGACTGTGCATCACGGCCCAGCTAATTAATTTCTATGCATGCTGTGCTGATCATTTTTAACCATATTTATTTAATATGCTAAGAAGGCTATTTGGCACACAGGGTAGTTGCCTACCGAGTGGTTTCAGATGTTGGTTTAAAACACCTAATTTAGAAATGCCTTAAATTATGCTTTTATTATCATCATTCATGTGCATTCTATACACCAAACTAAAATTCTAACATTGTCACATTTTTGTAACAGCTATTGGAAAAACACACAAAAAAACAACAACACACTGTCATATGGTAAAGGTCAACTACATAATGATGAAGGTAGATTTTAAATGAAAGGTTGAACTTTAATCTTCCCAAAAAAATAGTTTTTGTTGTTGTTATTGTCCACAAACATATCGGGTCAGGGCAGTTCACATTTCTATTGGGGCAAAGTTTTACGCTTGTTTTAAACGGCGGTTTAGACCAAAATTTTCACTTTATATTTTGAGGCTTTTATTCACATATAAACATTCATCAACACACACATCAGTTATGATAAACGGAAGCTTAAGCATGTTCGCTTGATGTGCGAGAACCAATGAGGTTCATTTTCATGTTGCGCAATACGTTTAAGTTTCAGCGAGAACCAATGAGGTTCATTCTTGTCTGTTACGCAGCACGTTTGAGCTTCCGCAAGAACCAATGAGGTTCATTCTCATGTTACACAGCACGTTTGAGCTTCCGCAATAACCAATGAGGTTCATTCTCCTGTGTTACGCAGCACGTTAAGCTTCCGCAAGAACCAATGAGGTTCATTCTCCTGTGTTACGCAGCACGTTAAGCTTCTGCAAGAACCAATGAGGTTCATTCTCCTGTGTTACGCAGCACGTTAAGCTTCCACAAGAATCAATGAGGTTCATTCTCCTGTGTTACGCAGCACGTTAAGCTTCTGCAAGAACCAATGAGGTTCATTCTCCTGTGTTACGCAGCACGTTAAGCTTCTGCAAGAACCAATGAGGTTCATTCTCCTGTGTTACGCAGCACGTTAAGTTTCCACAAGAACCAATGAGGTTCATTCTCGTGTTACGCAGCACGTTTAAGCTTCCACAAGAACCAATGAGGTTCATTCTCCTGTGTTACGCAGCACGTTAAGCTTCTGCAAGAACCAATGAGGTTCATTCTCCTGTGTTACGCAGCACGTTAAGCTTCTGCAAGAACCAATGAGGTTCATTCTCCTGTGTTACGCAGCACGTTAAGCTTCCACAAGAACCAATGAGGTTCATTCTCGTGTTACGCAGCACGTTTGAGCTTCCGCAAGAACCAGTGAGGTTCATTCTCATGTTACGCAGCACGTTTGAGCTTCCGCAAGAACCAATGAGGTTCATTCTTGTGTTACGCAGCACGTTTAAGCTTCCGCAAGAACCATTGAGGTTCATTCTTGTGTTACGCAGCACGTTTGAGCTTCCACAAGAACCATTGAGGTTCATTCTTGTGTTACGCAGCACGTTTAAGCTTCAACAAGTTCTTGTTCTTGCACGTCAATCAGGTTCAGTTGAGATTGGTTCCGCAAGAACCAATGAAGTTAATTCTCGTGTGTTACACAGCATGTTACAATCTCTAAATGAACTTTTGGAAGCGTCAAAGAGTCAGCTGCGTAGCTGTCAACTGAGGGACAGAACGTTTTGTGTTCCGAAGATAAACGAAAGTCTTACGAGTTTGGAATGACATGAGGGCGAGTAATTAATGACAGAATTTTCATGATAGGACTTTCTTCTTTCAGTCGAACAGTCGTAGTTATATTATATAATATCCTGGCTCTTCCCAGCTTTGTAATGGCATTGAATAGTGTCAGAGTTTTTGAAGCTCCAAAAAGCGCATTTTATTTCAGTTAGTCAAGGGAAATATTATATTTTATTTCAATTAACAAAAACTTTAAATAGTTTTTTATTTTTATTTTTAATAGTTTTAGTTGACAATAACAACACTGGTTGCAAAGGACAATCAGTGGGATCAAACACAAATCATATCACTCACCAGAGAAATAATGAGAGTTAAACTATTAAACCTGAAGTTCATAAACCTGTCCATACCAGCACTGCTTGTTTTATGACTAATACAGAAAAATGAGCAAATGTAATCTATAATGCATCCATCTAACCTATTAATCAATTGACAAAAATCTGAAACTCAAAAAAATATATATATATAAAGTGCAACAGCTCCACAAAAGGCAAAAACAATGAAACTCACAGTGAAATATTTCAGGTTCATATGAAAATCCTGAGGATTAATGCGACCCAACCTCTGTGAGCCCTTCAGAAGCTTGCCGCGCTCATTGTGCAGTGCTGAGATGCCATTTTCTGGTCCAATGACGCCACAGTCACTCTCATTTTGAACATACCCAGTGGCTCGGGTTCATGACTGGCATCTCAGACATGCATTAAAAGCTTTCCCTTTAGTACTGATATGTTAAGTTTGTGATGTGAGGCAAGTCCCACTTCTCCAGCAGCTACAGAGATGAGCTCCAAGAGCATTCTGGGAGCTCTGCAAGTCAGCCTCTATTAAAAATGACAGGATCAGACGTGCATACACACACACACACAAACACACACATGCACTCTCCGATTGTATGGGTGGTGTCACGTCACCTCTCTCCGCAGACAAGTTCCGGAATTCATCATCATGCCAAAACACAGCTCATTAAACACTATTAGCCAGTCATTTTAGCAAATTAAATCCCCTCTCGACACCTCTTGCTTAACAAACAGCTCTGGGGTCAAAACCAAAGAGGGGGAGACTCAGGCAAATGAAAGCAGACCTCTCATAATAATAGCACATCTGGGACAAGCAGACATAATGTGATGTTGTTGTTAATGATCAGAGGTCGAGATTTGATTGTAATTACTTAAAGAGGCCCCTAAATAGTGATCGAGTGCCCGTAATCGGCTCGAGGCGCTTGTGAAATTGTGTTATAAACATGAGGTGTGTTTTCTTATTACTGTACGTCTGTCTGGAACACTTGATTCTGATTGGTCAAATCGCGTGATTCAGCAGTCAAATATTTCTTAATATTAGCCGTTGTTTAGGCCAACGCTATATATATATATATCAGACCGCTCATCCAGGTAACTGAAACTGGCGCTACTTTCACGTCTCTCATATTACGGACTTGCTCCTGTTTTATACAAACGCAACTTGAGCCATTTTGCTTCTCAGTTAGGTGAAACAAAACATAGGTGAAAACTGTAATATTGTAAAGTATTATTACAATTAAAAATAACTCTTTTCTATTTGATCTTTTAAATTGTAATTCATTCCTGTGATGACAAAGCTGAATGTTAAGCAACCATTACTTCAGTCTCCAGTGCCACACTGAAGTTGAATGTCAATGCTGAAAACAGCTTAATATTTTTGTCGAAACTGTGATAATTGTTTCACTATTCTTTGATGAACAGACAGTTCAAAAGAACAGTTTTTAATAGAAATCTTTTGAAACATAAATATCTTTACTGTTACTTTTGATCAAATGAATGCATATTTTTTTAATGGTAGTATCACTTTCTTTCAAGAAGAAAAAAATCACTCACTGATGCCAAACTTTTTATAAAGTTAAAAAACGGTATTATACGGTAATGTATTTTCAATTCAAATCAACATTCCATGTCTATGTATTTATTTATTTATTAAATTGGTGAGTGACTTATAATAAGAAAGATAAATGTACAGTCAGCAGGACATTATTGCAAAATAAACACCTTCAGAGGGAGACAAGTCCCGATTTTTATTTTGCGATAATGGCCAACTGATGGTATGCTATTCCTTATTAAACACCTTAACAGCTTTTTCATTAACAAAGGTGTGGTGTCCTGTTATTCAGTACAATACTTACTGAGATCACTAGGGGGGAGTAGGTTTAAGAGGAAAATACGAATTGGAGAGGAAAAGAAAAAGAAGGATTAACACGAGGTATGTGTTAAGAGAATGAGCAATAAAGTAACATGTAACCCGTTCACCTGCTGTGGCCTGGCTTCGTATTGATACCTAGAACACTACAAATTGGCGACGAGGTGACCCACTATTGCTGCAAAAGATGGCATCGTCTGCACCATTTCTTAACTTCTTCTTACCTGCTCCAGGCGACCCCGCGATCCCGTTCAAGACATGGGAGCAGATGTTCCAGAATTTGATCGACGTTGAAGGACAGGAATGGTCGGAAGCCAGGAAAAGAGCCCTTCTGTTACATTGACTGCTATTACTGCTTTACATGCTCATTTTACAGTCCCTCCAGGATTTCGCGATTTTTTTGTGTGATTTTTGCGATCAAAATGATTTTGTGGTGGTAATTTCCAGAAATTTGTGAAAAAAATTGCGATTTTTATATTTTATAATTAGGACATCACATTTACCATAATAGTATTATGTCAGATGCACAATAGTCATACATGACACAAATCACAAACAAAATGCATAAAGCTTGTTTATTTTGGTCTAATCAAATTCTCATCAAATTAAAATCTTTTGAAACAACCTATGGGCAATTTTTCTACCTGACCTATGTAAATATTAACAGCAGATGTAGTAATTTATACTGTAGAACTATGTGTAAATCCTGAGTTGAGGGGTCCTGAGCTGCAGTAGGCAACCAGTTACTTATTGTGTGGGGTTTTGCATGGCGTCCCCACTGTGTATAGCTATGCAATATATTGTATACGATATCGTATACGAAGTGACCGTTCGAAAGGGAACTACTCGGTTACTATAGTAACCTCGGTTCCCTGAGAGTAGGGAACGAGTATTCCGTAGCCGGCCGCACTAACCTGGCAAGTTGTCGCTTCAGTCGTTAAACCTGCTAAAACTGCGTTTTTCAGGGAATAATCAGAGCTCTGGATATAATATAGGCTAAGGCCGCGCCCCCTTGGCTGGCTCTGACATGTAATGGCGTGATGCTAGCTCATTGGCGCACACGTCAGAGGCGCCCGCGCCATTGGATGTGCAGTTTGGCTCACAGCCAATGAGTGAGCCAGACACTCTCTCGTGCTAGCTGTGCAGCTGCAAAATGCGTTTTACCAAAGCCTGTTCACTCCAACGAACTATTAAGTCCTATTGGTTGTAGTTCCAATCAGAGTTCCACTGGGGGCGCTCGCCATGAGTGCAAAATTAATGAGTCAATGGGGCTAGACGGCTAAATGTGTCTCTTACACCCGACTGCCGTTGAGAAATCTCAGCTTTGACTGTAGGTTTTGCAAGTTCAACATGGGTTATAGGTCTAAAGTTGAATGAACGAGTACTTATGTCCTTTTGATTTCGTACAGGTTGAGTTGTTGTTGCCCATAACACGCTAACATTCTGCTAATGAACGCTGATTGGTCAGTGAAAGACTGATTACGACCAGAGATACCGCTTGATGGCATCGTGGCATCCGAAGCGGGACCAGAAACAAACAAAACAAAAACTCATCTAGCACGTGTATTTACCTGTGTCAGCTGTGTTGTCAATGCCTCGAGAGAAAAGAAAGTGCAGAGCGCGAAAGCATCAAAGTGACTGAAGGATTGCCGGGAAGCAGTATCTCTGGTCATACGATGTGTATGACGTCATTGACATTTTGAAAGACTTTTTAAAGCAAATAAGTGACTCTAAAAAATCTAACACCAAGCAATGTGTAATTTCTTTGCATCCCCTTTCGAAAACAATATTCAAATTACTAGACAAAAAATTATATCCTGAGAAAAGTGGATTTTGAGGAGTATAGCTCCATAGACCTCCATTCATTCTGCACTCGTCATGTGAGCGTCCTCATATGGAACTGCAACCGGAAGTTTTTCGAGTGGCACTTCTCCCCTCATTAGACTTCCTCTGGTTTTACATTATAATAGGCTTCAGTAAATCGAGGAAAAGGAGTTTCCCCTTTTCCCGCAACATCTGTATCCACGTAAAAATGCATTGAAACTTTAATTAAACTAGAGATATTTCAATTGGGTGATTATAATTTAATGTTTTGTGAGGTCTTTTTAATTTTTGTGGATGCTGTTACAATTGCACAACAAGTTGAATCTGCAGGAGAGACTGTGAATGTGCAAAGAAACGCAAAAGTACATGGACGCGGTGCTGGGGTATCTAAAATTAGAACGGCCGGCGCGCGCTCCACTGCTTCATTCACATCGCCTCGGACGGTGACTTCACGCACCTGCTTTCGCTGCGGATCGGATAACCATCTTGCAAATGCGGTAGAATGTCCAGCAGCCAAGGTAACTTGTAAAAACTGCAAGAAAAAGGGACATTTTGCACGTGTCTGTAGAACGACGCAAATTCACACAGTGCATGAAGTAGTAATGCCTGAGTACACGCTACTGTTACTGCAAGATAAGAATGTAAGCGCTAAACTCAACTGTACTGTTCAAGTCGAAGCCGGTGCGGTTCAGAGGCCTCTTCCACTGACTGTTGATACTGGGGCTTCTGTCTCAGTTCTGCCAAAGAGCATGTATGATGATTACTTTGGGGAAGTACCTCTACAGCCACCTGCAGCATGCTTAGTCACTTACTCGCGTACTCCAATTCATGTAATCGGCTGCTTGCGCGCAATCGTAGTAAAAGACTGCCGCAAATGCTCAGTGAACTTCTATGTGGTGAATAAAGGAACTGCATTAATGGGCATGGATCTCATAACAGCTCTTAAACTGTGCATTAAGGGAGATAAAATCCTGCCAGATCCTGCTACAACCTCCACATCTTGCTCTTCACAACCAGTGTCACAGCTTTCTACTCAAGTGGACTCACCCTCAGTTGGCTGTGTTGCAGGGTTTATGCATAAAGTCAAAGTGTCAGATTCAGCCGTGCCAGTTAGACAGAAATTACGACGCCTTCCCTTTTCGGTGAGAAAAGCTGTGTCCGCCGAGTTGGACAGACTACTTTCTGCTGGAGTTATAGAGCGAATTGATGCATCTCCATGGGTGTCACCGATTGTGGTTACAATGAAAAAGACTGGTGGCATAAGAATGTGTGTAGATCTCAGGGAACCGAATAAGGCTGTAATAATAGATAGTTACCCCCTGCCTCACATGGAGGAATTATTGACTGCTTTAGCTGGATCTACAATTTTCTCCACAATCGATCTGGAGAGTGCATATCATCAAGTGCCTTTACATCCTGAGAGCCGTGATTTAACAGCGTTTATCACGCATGAAGGACTATTCTGGTTTTGCAGGGTACCGTACGGTTTGGCTTCAGCACCGTCGGTATTCCAAAAGATGATGGAGTGCATACTCAAAGGTGTACCAAATGTGCAGAACTACCTCGATGACGTCATTTGCTTTGGACGCACAGCAGCGGAACACGATGTTGCGCTGAACACAGTACTTAGCCGACTAAAGGAGGCTGGGTTACGGTTGAATGAACAAAAGTGTCAAATTAGGCAAAAGAGCCTGCGTTTTTTGGGACACTTGGTTACAGCACAAGGAGTTCAGCCAGATACTGAGCACTTACAGGCAATCGTACAAGCTCCAGCTCCTAAGGATGTGCCAGCCCTACGTTCGTTCCTGGGTATGCTCTCATGGTATAATAAATTTATACCCAATTATGCTACCGTAGTTGAACCCTTATGTGCATGCATCCGCCAAGAGGGACCATTTCAGTGGAGTGAGGAAACGGAGAACTGCTTTGTCACTGTGAAGCAATTGTTGGTTGCAAGTCCAGCATTAGCATTGTACGACCCTAATTTACCATCCTTAATCTCTACAGATGCATCAGATTATGGTCTTGGTGCAGTGTTCATCCAGATAACACAGAGCGGACAGTCGCTTTTGCCTCCAGATCCTTAACTCAGACTGAGAGGAAGTATGCAACAGTGGAGAAAGAGGCTTTGGCATGCGTGTGGGCGGTGGAAAAATGGAGGACCTATCTTTGGGGGCATAAGTTTACTCTACGAACTGACCATCAGGCATTAACGACACTTCTCTGTACAAAAGGAGCAGACAGGGCGGGAATGCGCATAGCTAGATGGGCTGCGTGTCTGTTATGCTTTAATTATGACATGGTCTATCGTGCAGGTTCGTTGAACTGTACAGCTGATTGTCTTTCAAGATTGCCCTTGCCATCTACCACAGACATGGACTCGGACGCAGAACCTGAGCTAGTTGCGTTGCTGTCAATGTCCCTTACGTCAGTTACTCCAAAGGAGTTTCAGTCTGCTTCTATGGTCTATTCTGAGCTTTCAGCCCTGCTTGCTCAGATTGAAAAGGGTTGGCCAGCTTCAGCGAAAGCCCTGAATTCCCTGCTGCAACCATATTTCAAAATTAGACATGAACTTTGTGTGACAAACAATCTAGTGTTCCGGGGTTCACGGTTGGTGGTGCCAATGACATTGCGCAGAACCGTGGTCACTCTAGCACATGAGAATCATCAGGGCATAGTAAGGACCAAGCAGCGGTTGCGTGAGCTGTATTGGTTTCCAGGAATAGACGCTATGGTTCAAACTCAGATTGCAGCATGTTCGTTGTGCCAGGAGTCAGACCGGACGGCAAAGACTACTGCTTCTCCATTACAGCCGGTGCCTCTTCCTGACAGTCCATGGTTGAAGTTTGGGTTTGGACATAGTAGGACCTTTTGAGACCGCTGCTTATGACTGTAGATATGCTATTACGCTGACCGATTATTACTCAAAATGGCCTGAAGTGGCGTTTACGCCTTCCATTACGACACCTGTAGTCATTGGATTCCTGAATTCTGTTTTCAGTAGGCATGGAAACCCTGAGTGTCTGGTAACAGATAATGGACCACAATTTATTTCTTCAGTTTTTACCGCTTTCATGGACGAACGAAATATTGCACACACCAAAACATCTGTAAACCATCCTGCGGCCAATGGGGCTGTGGAAAGATTCAATAAGGTTCTTAAGGACTGTGTGCAAATGGCCATTTTGCAAAAACAACCGTGGAAACAAGCAGTCTTGGACTTTTTGCAAACGTATCGTTCTACTCCATATGCAATGACCGGTGTTTCACTATTTGAACTGTTGTACGGTAGGAAAATGAGAACCAAACTAACTGTGTTCACATCTCACACACACAAGGAAGTCAGTGTGTCAAGTGTCAATTCGTCAAAACAAAATGAAGCAATACTCGGATGCGAAACAAGGGGCTCGGGTGTCTACTTTTCAGGTGGGGAATAGAGTGCGTGTACGCAAACCAACGCATGTTCCCAAAGGACATTCAAAGTTTACACAACCAGTGGAAATAGCAAAGCAAGTGGGCCAAAGCACATACAGATTGGCAGATGGAAGACTGTGGCACTCTTCTCACTTGTCTTTGGTTCCAGAGGTCTTGGAGCCGACCTCAGATCAGTCTGCTGTTGATGTTTCAGTTGCAAATGTTCCGAACACTGAACAGAGCACCGAAACGTGCTTGGCTCATAAGCATCCACGTTCTGTTCGACAGTGCAAACCACCTTTTTGGTTAAAATGAGACTAAATAAGAGTATACAGTGGTTTGAATTACTGACTGTATGTAGGTATAGCGTAGATGGAGATTGAATATAGTCATGTTATGATTCTGTAATTCTGTTGGAATTAGGAATGAAGACGTGAAATTGAGAATTGAACTGATGTAATTACAGTTGTTTAATTACTGTAAAGGAACTTAGTTGTAATAAGGCGAAAGCTTACGTTTAATTGTTCATATTGAAATCTAGAACTGTTTTGAGTTAATTGGTACTACGTGAAATTGTTTTTACGTAATGGGGGAGATGTGGTGTCTTGTTATTCAGTGCAATACTTACTGAGATCACTAGGGGGGAGTAGGTTTAAGAGGAAAATACGAATTGGAGAGGTGTAGAAAAAGAAGGATGAACACGAGGTATGTGTTAAGAGAATGAGCAATAAAGAAACATGTAACCCGTTCACCTGCTGTGGCCTGGCTTCGTATTGATACCTAGAACACTACAAAAGGTCTTAGGAATTAAGATTAATATACAATTGTTATACAAACAGTTGCTTAATCAACCATAAAATATTGAAATTTTACATAAAACAGCAGCTGCAGAGGGGATTTTTTTGAGTGGCGTAAAGGCCAGCGCATATATGAGAGCTTTAGGGAGAAAATAAGAGAGAGAGAGAGAGAGAGAGAGAGAGAGAGAGAGAGAGAGAGAGAGAGAGAGAGAGATGTGCCCAGAAAGAAGTAATTGCACATCAAAAGCTGACAAAATGGTGTTTTGATACAGCAAAATTGGCAGCTGAAACTTTCTGTGCATACAGATAATCTGAGGATTCAGGGCCTCAGCGATGCGCACACTACCAGCACTGGCGGTTAGGGGAAATGCTTTCTGAAGTGATTTCCAATGTCATTGACGTCTAATGTCAGGAAAGAGCACAGGCTGACCCAGCTGTTTCACCAGTCAGGGAACAGACACTTTCTTCAATTAATCCTCAGCACAAACAATCTTATGTGCAGTTGTGAGAACTTTCCAAGTTTCAAATGATCAAGTGTAGCGTTAGTTCTGGCAGGTCACATAAGCTCGCATCAGCTGACTTTCATCTGATCCACATCTACCTATAGGAATACGACGCCCATAACAACATTCATATAAGCTCCTTCTGTATTATTAACAGCTATCGTGTTTCTCAGGAGCTAATTACCCTCCTCCATCCCCAGCTCCTCCTCTTGTCCAGTCAGTATGGCATTCTGATTCCCCTTGAATCAGACTAAATTCTCGAATCATGTTGTACTTTAAAATCTTTAATTAAACATATTTGCATACATTCATGTTGGTTCTGTTCTGTTTACCCTAAGAGGGTTATTGCTGCTCTACCTGCTCTTATCCGTGCTAGGCTGCAAAGATGTGCAGGGAGTTCTCACCCAGAACGGAACCATTCCACCAATCCAAACTGTATGCTAATTGTCAATTGTATTTGACGATAGAGGTCCTGACAGAAATAAGATTACTGTATCTTATAGGGTTCATCTGGAGCATCTACAGGGGGGTCCAAATGAGTCCTCATTGAAAAAGTAATCCTGGAAATAAAACTAGCACTCATTTTACATCATAATGTTTAAGTAATTTTGAAAAATAAGGAAGATTATTTTTAACTATGATATCAAGTATGTGATATTCATGCATGATTCATATATTCATATTAATATCAATGTCAATATATTCTGAGTGAATACCTGTAACTGTGTAGGGCACGGCTCTTCAACTCCAGTCCTGGAAGGCCAGAGTTTAGCTGTTACCCTAACCAAAGCTAATTAACGTGTTCAGAATTACAGACTGGTGGGTTAAATTGGGATTGGTAAATCTGCAGGACAGTGGCCCTCCAGGACTGGAGTTTAGGGCTTCTGTGTGTGTGACTGCTAGTCTGACAGTGAATATGATCATGACAGGATATAGAAATACGAACAGGATATTGTGAATGTGTTTTGGAAAACTGGAAAAGTGTATGAAACTTTTTGTACAAACCTGTGGAACTTGAGTGCTGTTATCATTAAAGCAAAAGGGGATATATGAAATAAGACATTCTGAAATTCATGTTATTTTTTTATTTTATTTCGACTATTATGCTAATAATGTTAAATTAGAGTAAAAAAAAAATTTAAAACATAGTAGTAGCATTCGAATTAGTGGTTTTAACCCCCATCTATATTACAGGACTATTCACAATTTCTACTTCGACCTCAATTATGGAGAACTAATTATTGATGAACACTTTACCTTTCATACATTGGTATGCGTTCATTTCTTTTACTGTTTTTCAGAAATTACTGTCAAACCTTAGTGACAACTTAATAACTTGCCATCAGAGAAGCCACTCAAAATGAAAAATAGCCTAAATTATATTTTTAGGAAAAAGACATACTGTATGCATTGCAGAGTATGTGTGGCAAAGGGAAAAAATTATCCTTGCATGTAAGCATTTGGATAACATTTCTTTAATTATTTTTAAAGCTTAAAGGAATTGTTCACTGCAAAATTAAAATCATTTACTCACCCCCATGTCATTTCAAACCCTTATGGCATTGTTTTTTCGTGAAAATCAAAAGGTGACTTTTTGAAGAATATCCAGGCCACCCTTTTCCATATAATGCAAGTGAATGAGGACAGGTGCTGTCAAGTTACCAGATGACAAGAAGTACCATGGCAGTTACATAAAAGAAGTCATACGGATAGCTTGTTAGACAAACAGAACAAAATTTAGGTCATTAGCTCAAGCAATATTATCATTCTTTTGATTTGGATCTTTTTAATTAATTGGTTGATCTTTTTGAAGCTTAAGCGCTCCAGGTACCATGTATAGAAACTGCATGGAGAAAAAAGCACATTATTCTATATATATAGAAAATAATCAAAATGGGTTTGTAATGATAAATGTAATTTCTGGGTGAACTATCCCTTTAAATCCTGAACTGAGAGAAAACTAAAGCACAGAACAACACAACGCGAGTAAACCAAACAAAACAAGACAGATCACTCTAGCCCAGCTCAATCTCTTTGATAAAGTGAATCTCAGTGGTTTAATTTCCAATGACGGAGAAATATTTTTAGCCTGACACAAAGAGGAACAAATGTCCTGAAAATAAAACAAAACGGGCGCCACGTCAGAGGATTCTAAAGTGATCTCACATCAATAGCTCAGGAGCTGTCACAGAGGGACATTTGTTCTGGAACCGAGAGGATGAAATGATGACATTCAGGGGCCCGTTTTGTGAGATGATGTCTGGAGCCACCTGCCTGACACCTCCATAAATCAGAATGACTTTGCAGAGTCACACTAATGGAGACAAAACAGAAGATTAATACGTCTCAAGGTTTTGATAAAGGTTAATTTGGTAAAAGTATGCATCCGTTTGAAGCAATTACCAGCCACGAATGGTCGGTACCTGCAGAATTAGGGTTGCCATGGATACCCGCGGAGCAAGTAATAGGAATGTTTCCCTGCATGACAACATCTCGAATTTATTCATCTTTCTTTTATTTACCAGTTCATAATACACAAAAAATAGAGGCTTTTAAAGCGAGATGGCAGACCTGGCCTGTGTGTTACGTTTATGAATCCAGTATCAGTTATCTCTTCAAATCTCTAAATAGCTGTGACCACGTAACCTCTTGTATATCTGCCATACATCTAGGAAACACAAAGATATACTGACAGGAGTTAGGATGTTGCACAGTAACTGATATTGCAAACAGAGCTGCATGTTTATGGGGATCCATTTCTGATTTCTGCACAGAAACGGTTTCAAACATAACAGGTAAGGTCAGTCTTACTCTGCTGAAAAAAATAAAATAAAATCTTTAGACCAGTTTTGACATCTTAAATGAGTAATTCTGGACTGTTAGCCTACCAGCTTAGTTATTGTAGCAAACAGACCAACCTGACCAGTGTAACCATATGGGTGAAAAAAAAAAAAAGTAAATTGTTTGTGTCATTATTGAATGAAAATTCTGACCATATACCTTATAGCTTTCTTTGCCATATTAATAAGAACATTTATGTTAAATCTAAATTTATTTTGAGTAAGATCATCAGATCAGAAATTAGTGTGAATCATTGTTTGCAAATTGGACTTATCTGTTTGTTTAGTTCTCAAATGAATCAACTCACTGAGTGTATTTCGGAAGGAATCTGTATGATCCGGTGTTTCTGTCACAGTGTCTGGTTTGTGTTTCCCCGGATGTCCACCAGAGGTCTCTCTCCCTTACTGTCAACATTCATTCTGGAACTGCATTTCCCACGATCCTTTGTCTGTTCTCATCACTCATCATTGCACGCAGCTGTTTTCCATTACATTGTTTAGTTTCTGTGTATAAATACCGTCTGTTTTAGTCCTTGTCGTCATATATTGTCACTACACTTCTGGGGCCCGTTCTTCGTACGTTGCTTATTACATCCGAGATCAAATGACACATCCAAGATGATATCATCGTGCGAATCATGATCTGGCTAACTCGGTTCTTCGAACACACTTGCCGGATATGATTAGTATCGCTCGATTGAGTTATCTGAGATAATTGCGCGTTCATGCGCTGGTTCAGCAACGCTGCTATTGGCTGTTCAGCGTGGCCAAAGAGCGCGCTCAGTTTTTCTCCACAGCAGAGCAAGAACTAATAGTCTAAAATTAGTAATTAGTAAAAACTAATAGTTCTTTATTCAGAATTTTAATGTTTAATCAAAACGCCAGGAACACCTCAAAGTCTGCAAAAGCCAGGAGAGAGGGCTGGCAAAAAGTAGCAGACAATTTAAATTCGTTAGAAGTGGCCATGTTAGATGTTTTTATCACTTATCAGCCTATATTTTTGTATTTTAATAATTGCATAATTACTTTGTTCATTGTAATGTCAGTCACCACAACATGGGAACAAATAAAAGTGAAGTACAAAAATATTCTACATAATGGTAATTTTTAGTTATATTATCGTCTCTTTTATAAAAGGCACTGTTAAATAAATGGTGTTCTGTTTATAAAAGCAACCAAGAAAAAGGCTGAGAAAAAAAATAGAAAAGATCTTAGTAGCCTACACTGTAAAATAATTTTTGCTGCATTAAATTAAGGCCGTATAGTCATTTCAACTGTTAAATCTTGAGTAATGATGATAATGCAGTTATTGATCACATTTTCCCCGAGTGTAGTTCATTGTAATGACATTGTGTTTTCCTCTTTTGTGCACTTTTACATAATACACCAACACTTGTATCTGTTCCCAAGAAAGTGGTGGCTGTAATATGTGCAGTAAGTGGACATTTTCTAACTTTCCAAAGGAAAGAAAGTACAAGACTTTGTAATGTCTATTTGTTTCCATTGCACTGGACAGTGAATAAACCCTCTCAGATAACTGTCATATGGAGGAACTAGCCTACCTGCAAGTGCATAAATAACTTTACTTCATTTATACTTGTATGCTTTATGGCTGCAATATAAGTTGCAGGATTCCACATCTACAGAAAGGCTACAGAAGAGTCTGCACAGACAGAGGAGACATAGGCCTACAGGTGGACAGTGTATAGCCAACTTTTCCTTTGTATTTGTTGCATGAGGCATGTGTCTAACATCTCTTGTTGCAGGCACTTGACCACTGGCTTTTCTTTACAAAGAACAACTGAAATAAAACTCAAGGAACTAAGCATATTTGTCTTTTATTAAACATTTAATGAAAAGTGTTTTTTTTTTTTTTTTTTTGGCAATGTTGTGTAATATGGCACATGCAACAATGTCACAGGCCCTGTCAGGTGTGCGACCCTCAGACTTTTCAGACACTGACATCTTCCCTTTAGTTAGCCAAAGTTCATTTCATTGTGTGCCCTTGTCCTGGAGCTGCATTGTAACTCAGGTCAGGGAATGGGGTCATAAAACACCTGTCTGCAGGCAGGAACATGTCATAATCACCTATGAAAAAATGCACTTCTGTTAGGATCAGCATAAGTGTATGTAATACAGTGAGCTTGATATTTAATTGTGGAACTTTCCTTACCACTTTCAAATAATGTGCATAAATGTGAATCTCTGAAAATGCTTAAGTCATGCACAGATCCTGGCCATTTTGCTTTCACATTTGTGATATGGAAGATTTTAGTCAACTGCCTTTTTTTATTTGATATAATATTACTAATCTGGAATAAGAATCACAATAGTAACTGGGCTGCACATTACATTGTGAACCCCCTTTCTGTTCACATAATCCCCTTCATTGAGGCCTTGATGGCAGTCTATAGTCTATGGTACCAATCACGTTAGTGAAGCCTGAGTGACATATCTGTAATCGGCATGGTCATGAGTGTATGATCTTCATAAAAAATTATGATAGCCTAAAAAAAAAAAAAAAAAAATGCTTTACAATATTGGGTCTTAAGTGGCTTGGAAATGCCACAAAAAAAACCTAAAACTGTTTTTTAAACCTAAAAGCGACAAAAAACGACAATCTCACGAATCACGAGAAAAAAATATATATCTCAGAAAGTGCACTATCTGGACTTCCCGTATCAGCTCCGCTTATGAAGCCGGGATCTAATCCTGTTAACATGAAATAAGCCTGCTCCCGAGCAGGTTTAAGTTTGCGCACATGTTGCTATGACAGCAAGTCCAGGATGAGCGTTGAAGAACCAAACAATCCAAGATCATGCCAAATCGCCAACAATCAAATCCAGCTAACTGAGTTAGCGACGTACGAAGAACGGGCCCCAGGTCTGCGTTCTACCTGTTTCTTGTTTTGTTTATTGTGTATTTTGGATTGCTATCATGGATTTTGAACCTTGCCTGGATGACCACGAGATGGATTACACTTCAATAAACAACTATTTTCATACTGCATTTGGATCTATCTACTTTCCTGTGTGTCCCCGTGACAGTTTCGTGTGAGAGAAAAGGTTCCCCACACAGCTTTAGGTTGTGGTCACATGAAATTGTCAAAATTTCAGACTGTTAGTCACACAAATACAAAGTTATTTTGTGAAACTTTAGATAGCGCAATCTGCTTGCAATCATATCATTCTCTATAGGGCACAACTGATTGGTTCCTGCTGTATCAGTAGCCAATGAGCTCGGTGCTCAACCTTCAAATACTTGGTCAGCATTTTCTGTTAGCAGTGCAAAGCGCTTTCAGAAACCCTCCACCTTCCCCATGCAGCTCCACCTGTATAGATCTGCTACGGGTAATTCATGTACGCTATATTGTACAGCAGCAGCATGTCTTACTTGCTCACAGCAGCATGTTGTGTATACTGGCAGTAGCAAGTCCCGTACTAACCAACAGCAGCAACAGGCATAGCAGAAATATTCTGCCAAGACCAAACATATCAACATTGTAAATTACCATGCCAAACACTCAGAGAGTTGTCATGACAGAAAGCTATCGTACAGTTTCAGAGGACTTGAAACGTAATCACAAGTAATATGGACAATTTTATGACACATGTACTGTAAGGTGAGGTCACATTAGTGAAATTTCATCAAAACTTTGCTGGCAAACTAGGTCTATTGTCAATAGAGTAGTGATGCGTGAATCACCCTCACACAGAAGGTACTTCCAAACCAAACAGCCAAGCAAGAAATGCGAATAATTCACGTCCAACTTGAACACAACGAAATCTGCATGGGCAACTTTTTGGACCTCACACAAAACTTCAGAGCTCAGTGATTCCAATTGAAATGACAAGATTTCACATGCGAAATTTCGCAGAGCAACAGTAAATGTGACCGCACCTTAATGGTGCTTTTGTCTTTAACTAGTGAAAAGTTTAAAAAATACATATCATACAAACGCAAGAAATATTAAGAGACATAGACGGAGAAACTGAGACAGATGAATAAACTCTTTTTATCCCCCAAATTAAAATAATTGATCATTTGAGGAGCTATCCCTCTAGCTGAATGTTCTTTTTTTTTCTTTTTTTTTTTTTTTGCTTGGTGAAGATAAATTAGTTACCAAGACCCATAAGTGACCTTTGCCTTTGCAGAGATCTTGTGTCCAGAAAATAAAGTATTAATGAAAGTTGTTTGAATCTTGTCTAATATGCTGCTTGAACATCTTTGCACATAAAAATAAATAAAAAGAATCATCATATGCCAAACAGACTTGCCAGATGTATTGCAGCATGACAATAAATAATCTAGAGACCAATTACTCTTGTATGAGGCCATGGGTCAGACAAAACAAATGTATCCCCACAGGACACATCAACATGTTTTGCCTCATGTTCATCCTGGGCAAAACAGCTGCTTATTCACTAATTTAGGAATGTAGGTACTGTATTTGTCTTTGTGAAGTTGGTATCAAATGCTAAATACTTCTCTGTGAGAAGTCTTTTACAGTCAATGAGTGGGAGTTCTTGAAACTAAGCAACAAAGAGATTTACACACAGACATTTACTAACATTTTTCAAACTTTCACACTTTTGAGACCATGATTTATTTTTATTTTTTTTATTTTTTGCTACCCTTCATTTCCAGGCCAACAAAATATGTTTTTTTTTTTTTTAGTTTCCTTTACAAGTGATGATTAGCCATAAATGATGACACCTGCTGTTAACAAACAGTTTAGATACACAACTGATGTAAAGCAAACACAAAAACAACACTGGATTTTCTTTGCAAAGAAAATCCAGTCTTTGCATATAATATATCCATGGATATATTAGGCCTAACTAATTTACCTATTAATATCTCATGAAAGGATGCATAAAACAAGTTTAAACAGAGTTGCCATAGTCAATTATTAAAAGCAAGTTTGGGTGTAAAAGTTAATTTAGAGTTAGAGTTTTTGCTCTAGTTAGAGCTATCACCATTGAGTGAAATCACCATTATTCACTGTAAAAAATTTCTAACCCTCCCAAATCAAAAATTTCAAGTGACCGATAACATCTAAATTTTTCAATTGGCCCAAGTGAAATTCTGTAAATTTCAATTGGCCCAGGTGAAAATTTGTAAATTTAATTTTAGAATTTACAGAATTTCACTTGGGCCAATTGAAAAATTTAGATGTTATCGGTCACTTGAAATTTTTGATTTGGGAGGGTTAGAATTTTTTTTACAGTGTTGCGATCAGTGTACCAGCTTGGACCTTGGTATATGTTAAATTATTTTTAGTTCAGCAATTATAAAAGTGTAAAAAATAACTAAACATTTGCATACATTGTGGCAAGGGAAGCATATAGACTTCAGCATATAGACACCTGAAATCACACCATAGTCAAATGCTATAAAGTAACTAATATACTGGCTTTATACAGTATAGGTTTCAGAAGAGATTTCTAGTCAAGTAATCATGAGGTCGATCAACAGAGGAGCTGTTGTTAATCAATAGTGTTGCAGTAAGATAAGCAGATGTTGTCTCTGAAAATGATTTGCATGGGAAAATTTGAACTGCCACATGCAGGCATCAAAACTCAGCCTACCAATCTCAGCAATGATGACAATCAATAAAACAAAAGACTCATGTCACAGTGCATGCTGGGTACCAGCACAGTGCCAAACTCAACAATTGCACCCAGCATGCATTGTGGCATGGATCTTTTGGTTTTACTGTTTGTTTGAGTGTGAATGTCTAAGTATGTGTAATAAAAAGTTCTCTTACGAGAGTTCTCTCGTACTGCGTTTTATCAAAACGCTACGGGAAAAGTCTCTTTTCACGAAACACTGAAGCAAAAAAAATTATCCTTTAATTTTCATATATGTAAAACGCGTTGCGGCAGCAGCAGTCAGCTATGGCGAGACGGCTTGCTCGCTCATTGGCTGCTCTGCGGCAACTGCTTAAGCCTATCGAGCGAGGCCTGAGATGACGTCAGGCCAATGAGGGCGCTTCGCGCCCTCCTCACCACTTCCCGCCGAAACGGGCGTGGCTTACCTCTATAAAAGGAGCTCGAGAAGGCTGATTCACTTGATTTTAATCTCTTCAGCGAAGCGCACGCATCGCTGGATCACGGAAGCAAGCGTCGTTCGAAGCAAGCACTTCAGCGGGACGAGCCCTCGAAGCCGCTGGCCAACGCCGCCTTCTACAGCCGTACCTGCTGCGCTTTCCGACGCCTATATCCTTTATTGCTATATTGCTCTGTTTTCTGTGTGTGTGTGTGTGTTCGCTGCAACACTCACCCCTAAAAGAGCTGCGTCTTTTTCAAGACGCCTTCTCATGCAGCGCTCGCGCTCGCTCCGAGCCAATTGCCTACGGTGACTCTGAGGACTCGCCAGGCATCCTTTCCGAGGCTGCCCTTCCTGGAAGCGGACGGCGGGATTAGTTTTTCTTTACGTTACAAGAAAAGCTACCCTGCCTCTGCACGCGTCATTCACCGGCGAAGGAGAAAAGAGTGTTCTTAGTCCCACCGTTGGTCGGTCTGACCTCTTTTCTCTCACATTTCTCAGTTCCCTGTTCGGCGACTGGAAATATTATTGCAGCAATGTTGACGCAGCTTTCAAAGCCTGTATCCCCCTGTGGCTCAGTGGTGGAATTATAGGTTCTCCTCGCGGGAGACTGGGGTTCGGATCCCGGTCTGGCGGCATATATATTTATGCCGCCAATGCTTTGCTCTGTAAGTCCCCTGAAGGCGACTGCAGAGATGCATTTTGCAGCCAGCGAGCGCGTAGTACCCGCTTGCCTGCAACCGAACACCGTTTCTACGGTTCCCGCGCGTCACTGGCGAAAGAGAATGGAGTGTTTTCAGCCCCGCTGAATCTGGGCGATTTCCACTCTTCTCACATTCTGGCATTCTGCAGGCGTTCTGAAAATGCAAATCACTCTGTCTGTTCCCCGAGAGGCAACTGCAGACGTGTTTTTTGCTGCCCACGAGCACGTGGTACAGGCCTGCAAGCAAACGCCAGTGTGGATAATACTCGCGCTGACTTTGTCTATGTATCTTCACTGTGGTCCAGTAGTAGATTCTTAGACTTGCGCGCGGGCGATCGGAAGTTCGAACCACAGGCCGGCCGGCAGAAAATATTTATGCCGCCGAATGCAAATCACTCTGTTTGTTCCCCGAGTGGCAACTGCAGACGTGTTTTTTGCTGCCCACAAGCACGTGGTACATGCCTGACAAGCAAACGCCAGTGCGGATAATACTCGCGCTGACTTTGTCAATGTATCTTCACTGTGGTCCAGTGGTAGATTCTTAGACTTGCGCGCGAGCGATCGGAAGTTCGAACCCCAGGCCGGCCGGCAGAAAATATTTATGCCGCCGAATGCAAATCACTCTGTTTGTTCCCCGAGTGGCAACTGCAGACGTGTTTTTTGCTGCCCACAAGCACGTGGTACATGCCTGACAAGCAAACGCCAGTGCGGATAATACTCGCGCTGACTTTGTCAATGTATCTTCACTGTGGTCCAGTGGTAGATTCTTAGACTTGCGCGCGGGGGATCGGAGGTTCGAATCCCAGGCCGGCCGGCAGAAAATATTTATGCCGCCGAATGCAAATCACTCTGTTTGTTCCCCGAGAGGCAACTGCAGACGTGTTTTTGCTGCCCACGAGCACGGCCGATGATGCTATATGTGTAGAGAAGATGCCCACTGCTAGTGCCCATCCCTACACACTAGCACAGCCCTTCACACAGGGCCCGCGCTCATATATTCGACTCGGGTCGATCACGCACGCAACATAGTGAACGTGCCCACTGCCTAGTGCCCACAAACACTATGTTCTGCATGCCTTGTGGTTTCTGTAAAGACGAAACCTGTGTGCATTCACTCTGCTCAGACAGACAGTGCACTCATTGCAGTAACTGTGCCCGCTCTCCCGCGCCCACACTTACTCACGGTACTTCTGGTGTCCCGGCCACGGCCGATGGTGCTATAAATGTAGTGTCGATGCCCACTTCTCAGTGCCCATCCCTACACACAAGCACAGCCCTGCACTTAGGGCTCGCGCAAATAAAATCGACTCAGGTCGATTGCGCTCCCCACATAGTAAAAGTGCCCACTACTCAGTGCCCACGAACACAATGTCTATCAGATCACAGGCTCTCTGTAAAAACGAGACCTGTGAGCGCGCGCGCTGCTTACACAAGCAGCGCGCCTCAAGCAGTAAATGTGCCCGCTCACAGCCCACATCTACTCGCACACATGAGTCCCATGGGACTCGCGCAGCCCCCCCTCACTCAGCCAAACACTGTTGTAAGGTCAAGGGCGAGCGCTCCGCCCGCTGTATTAAGCGCGCCCCCCGCCTCAAATGCCGCAGGCATAACGCCTATGTTTGTGAGCCCCATAGCACCTCTGTCGCACGGCGAACAGAGCGCGCTCTGTATCCGGCCCTTAGCCAACCATGCAGATGCATGGGCAGCGCTTCCAGGGGTTTCGGACTGGGTCTTAGGCATTATAAAGAGAGGCTTCTCGCTACAGTTTTGTCGACGCCCTCCGCGCTTCACAGCGCGCGTCGAAACTTCGGTTCCGCTGAATGTAGCACACCTACTTCGCGCCGAAATATCAAAACTGACAAGCAAAGGGGCGATAGAGCTTGTTCCCCGAGTTCAAAGCGAACAGGGGATATACAGCAGATACTTTCTAGTCCCCAAAAAGGACGGCGGTATCAGACCCATTCTGGATCTCAGACGACTGAACAGAGTAATAGTGAAACGCCGTTTCAAAATGCTCGCAACCAGCAAAATTCTCGCGCATGTTCGCCGAGAAGACTGGTTCATGTCGATAGATCTGAAGGACGCGTATTTTCAAATACAGATAGCGTCACATCACAGGCGATTCTTGAGATTCGCCTTCGAGGGTCAGAAATACCAGTATACAGTCCTGCCTTTCGGCTTGTCCCTGGCACCTCGTACATTTACGAAATGCATGGACGCAGCGCTCGCTCCTCTCAGACTCAGAGGCATGCGAGTGCTGAACTATTTGGACGACTGGTTGATCATAGCCCAATCACGATCGCAGCTCATAGAGCACAGAGCCATTTTACTCGATCACCTCGAGAATCTTGGTATCACGGTCATTTGGGCGAAGAGTTCACTGAACCCCAGCCAAACGATTCCGTTTCTGGGTATAGTTCTGGACTCACAGTCTATGACAGCGCGGCTGTCGCTACAGTGCGTGCTGAACATTCAGCGCGCGGCGATGTCTTTCCGCCGCGGCGCTTTCACCCCGCTCAGAAAATTTCAAAGGATGCTGGGTCTCATGGCCTCAGCATCGTCAGTTCTCCGGCTGGGCTTGCTCCGCATGCGCCCGCTGCAGTTCTGGTTGAAAGCGCGGGTTCCGCGCAGAGCGTGGGTGTCCGGTCATTTACGCCTCAAGGTCGATCAGGACTGTGTCACAGCCCTGGTGCCTTGGATGGCGAACGACTGGTACCAATCAGGTGTAAGCCTGGGGACTTCCTCGAGGGTGAGGATGGTGTCTACGGACGCATCCACCTCGGGATGGGGAGCGCTGCTCGAGGGCAGACCGTCCTTCGGCCTATGGTCGGAACGGGAAAAGCTCCAACACATAAACTGCCTAGAAATGCTGGCAGTGCACAACGCGCTGACGCGTTTTTGTCCCCACATCAAGGACCAACACGTCATAGTCCGTTCGGACAACATGGCAGTGGTGTCCTACATAAATCGCCAGGGCGGTCTGAATTCCATACCCCTGTACAGGCTGGCGAAACGCCTCCTATTATGGGCTCAGCACAACCTGCGTTCGCTGAGAGCAGTACATGTGCCCGGGCTGCTGAATGTGGGCCCGGACAGACTGTCCAGGAACAACGTTCCTACGGGCGAATGGTCTCTACACCCACAAACAGTCCGGCTGTCGTGGGAGAGATTCGGCAAAGCGGAGGTGGACCTATTCGCGTCCCGCGAAAACGCTCACTGCCCCGCATTCTTTTCAAAGACTGACAGCGCGCTGTCCCAAAAGTGGCCGCGCTGCCTGCTATACGCTTTCCCCCCATCTTCCTCCTGCCTCAGGTGTTGGAACGGGTCAGGAAAACGAAATGCCCAGTGCTGCTTGTAGCACCGTTCTGGAAGAACCAGGCATGGTTCCCAGTTCTGATGCAGTTAGCAGACATCGCTCCATGGCCAGTGCCGTTGAGGAGAGATCTCCTCTCGCAGGCCAGGGGCTCGATCTGGCACCCACACCTGGAACTATGGTCCCTTCATGTGTGGGCGCTCAACGGATACCCGTTGGTCTCGCAGAGGGAGTCATGAATACCATCACGGAGGCTAGAGCGCCGTCGACCAGGCGACTCTATGCTTCAAAGTGGTCGGTTTTCTCCGGCTGGTGTACAGCTCGGAGCCTTTCACCCCTCGAATGTGAGGTAACGGAGGTTCTCTCCTTCCTACAAGAGCTGTTGGATAAGGGCAGATCCCCTTCCACGCTCAAAGTGTATGTGGCGGCTATTTCAGCGTTCTCCGGTTCAACGCTGGGTCAGTCACTGGGAAGGAATGATTTAGTCATCCGCTTCCTCAGGGGAGCTAGGAGACTGAATCCACCCAGACCTCCTTCAGTCCCTATGTGGGACCTTTCTACGGTCCTGGCGGCCATGAAAGGTGCCCCTTTCGAGCCTATCCAGTCTATTAGCCTCAAACATTTGTCTTTCAAAACAGTGTTTTTGATGGCTCTCGCTTCAGTGAAGCGCATAGGCGATCCGCACGCGCTCTCTGTGAGCCCGGCGTGCTTGGAGTTTGGTCCTAATGACTCTAAAGTCATACTCAAACCTAAGCACGGCTATGTGCCGAAAGCCCTCAACACGCCTTTTCGGGCTCAGGTTATTTCCCTGGCTGCCCTGCCGGCATCGAGTGAGGAAGGGGACTCGAGTTTTCTTTGCCCTGTTAGGGTTTTAAGAGCTTATATGTCCCGCTCTGCTGTCTTCAGACAGACAGAGCAGCTCTTTGTCTCGTTCAGTGGACGTTCCAAAGGAATGGCTGTTTCGAAACAAAGTCTATCCAGATGGATAGTTGACGCCATAGCGCTGGCTTATACTGCCAAGGGCATTCCATGCCCGTAGGGAGTTAGAGCGCACTCTACGAGAAGCGTTGCTTCTTCGTGGGCTTGGTCCAGCGGGATTTCCCTACAGGATATATGTACGGCGGCAGGCTGGGCCTCTCCGTCTACATTTATCAGGTTTTATAACCTAGAGGTTCCCGCCTTACAGGCTAAGCTTTTGTCGGTGTAATCTGTTCAGCCGTCTAGTCAGACCACTGAAACCCATGCGCAATGCGCTACCGACTATCTTGGGCAGAACTGTGTAAGACCCACATTTCCCACATTAGTTCAGGTTCCCTACCCTGTCTATGTGATGTTATACTTGCGTCTGTGGACATGTCTATTCTACGACGCTACAGTATAGGGAATTAAGGCTCCCACCCTTATTCCCTGACTCTGTGTGAGTCAATCTGGTGATTATGCACTGTGTGCCTGAAATAGCTTCCGGTGATCAGTGTTTTTATCCCAGCACGCACGGCGTTTTGCAAGGGGTTCCCGTAGCGTTTTGATAAAACGCAGTACGAGAGAACTCTCGTAAGAGAACGTACTCGGTTACTAACGTAACCTTGGTTCTCTCTAGAAGAGGGAACGAGTACTGCGTTCTCTGCCGTGCGTACGGTTCACTCTGGTTCGCTTCGGCAATCAAAATCAAGTGAATCAGCCTTCTCGAGCTCCTTTTATAGAGGTAAGCCACGCCCGTTTCGGCGGGAAGTGGCGAGGAGGGCGCGAAGCGCCCTCATTGGCCTGACGTCATCTCAGGCCTCGCTCGATAGGCTTAAGCAGTTGCCGCAGAGCAGCCAATGAGCGAGCAAGCCGTCTCGCCATAGCTGACTGCTGCTGCCGCAACGCGTTTTACATATATGAAAATTAAAGGATAATTTTTTTTGCTTCAGTGTTTCGTGAAAAGAGACTTTTCCCGTAGCGTTTTGATAAAACGCAGTACTCGTTCCCTCTTCTAGAGAGAACCGAGGTTACGTTAGTAACCGAGTACGTTTTTTAGTAAAAAAGGCAAAATGTTGTTACATCCTTCAGAAGCAGTGTCTTCTCACGTAGTTTAACACTACAATCTGACTTACATTCTCTTATTACAATGGTATTCATTTAATAGACATTTTTTAGCATTCATTTCAATGTTGAAAGTGGTCTGATACATCCTCTTATTTCATACAATGTGTTTTTTTTTTAATACTGCTGCACACATAGCAAGATAATTCATTTAATATTACCCAAAGTCCAAGTGCCCAATCAAATGGATCACCAATCAGTATAATGGTGACTTCAAATGAAATATTCAATGAAACAACATCAGCAACACTTAATAAAGCTAAACCGCTAATCATATTCAGATAAATGAAGATTATTTGGTTACATCTAAAGTTGTATTTTATTTGCAGTTGATTTCCATCTAAGTCTGTGTGGCTGTACGTCTGCTTCAGTCTTGTTCTTTTTTTTCGGTTCTTGTTCTCTTTTCTTCAGTATACTATTCATTAACACAAGGTGTCATCACTAGTAACAGCCTAATCATCACTTGTATGGTGAACTTGATTAGTTAACCACCTGGATAAATCAACAGTCAACAATACAAAGTGTAGAACCAAAACTGACTGACTGACTGACTGGATGGATGGATGGATGGATGGATGGATGGATGGATGGATGGATGGATGGATGGATGGATGGATGGATGGATGGATGGATGGATGGATGGATGGATGGATGGATGGATGGATGGATGGATGGATGGATGGATGGATGGATGGATGGATGGATGGATGGATGGATGGATGGATGGATGGATGGATGGATGGATGGATGGATGGATGGATGGATGGATGGATGGATGGATGGATGGATGGATGGATGGATGGATGGATGGATGGATGGATGGATGGATGGATGGATGGATGGATGGATGGATGGATGGATGGATGGATGGATGGATGGATGGATGGATGGATGGATGGATGGATGGATGGATGGATGGATGGATGTGAACTAAACCAATTAGTATTCAGCACTAATGATTGCTGGAACATCATATGAGGTTTGCACGAAAGATATTACAAGTGACTGAGTTCTGAACTCCTTCCTTCAGCTCTCTGGAAGTGCAGTACATTATTTGTTACTTTACTTTATTTAACTGACACTTCAAAGACACTTAAAATACACACTGCATGAAGACCTCGGCAGCAGTCTGAGGTTAAGTGCCTTGTTCAGAGATCAAGTCATCATAGAAAATCTCGTAAACGTACAGCTGACAGGTCACCAGCAGCCTGGTTTGAACTGATGGGCTTTGACTCGCCAGAACAGATCTTGAACCACTGCATTACCAGCATGACTGATTTGATTTGAACCATGTGACAATTCAACATTTTTAATATGCTCTATTCACTGACTAACATTTCATCAGACTACTCTCTAAACTGCTGGTTTTCTCAAAAATGCATCTGTAAATAGATGAAAATATACATTTCATGCAACACCTGCAAAGTTCTGAGAAACCCATCAAGGTGATTTTCAATTTGCCTCAGATATTTGTTTCTACAAGGAAGATTGGCCTCTAAAAAAAAGAAGAAATAAATAAATGCGAAAAAATAAAAGCATCTAAGCACCTAAGCATCTGCAGCGCTCAAACATGTGACCCAAAGCACAAATCTTATTGGTCTGGTTTCATAACTGGCTTTATTTCTTTTCTTTTTTTTAACAAGAGATGAACATTTTATATTGATCATTGACCTGTAAACGTTTTATATTGATCATTGAAGCAATTAGGACAAAAAAAAAAATACAAAACAACATTCATATACACAGACACACATAATTTCCACAGCAAATCGCTAAAACAACATAGCATGTGAAAACAAACAGCGCTATCATTCTTACCGAGTTCCCCCAATGTGTTTAATGTCTTCTTTGTTTCCGTATCATGTATCCCAGTGATTGAGCACTTAGCATATTATATATTTATTCAGTCTGTGCAGCTGTCCTTGTCCTAACCTCCCTCATGGGAATGTCCTGATGTTTGTGACATTTTAACAACAAGGCTATTTTAAGATGTTTTTACATGGATGGTACCCAATCTGTTTCACTTTGTTCTTCTGTTGTTTGATTCAAGATTTCAACATCTCTGTTTGCACAGCAGTAAAAAAAAAAAAACTCTTCATGTAAGGTCTGTCTATAATTACATACTGCCATTTATTTTCTCCAATAGATCATATTACGCTGTCAATTAGATATCAGAGATCTCAGTTTAATAAACTCATCAGTCCCACAAATGCATTGTACGTGCAGAATTGATTCTTTCAGCTGTAATATTAATCACTGTACTGTAAAATACACTGACCTTTACAGAAAATAACAGAGCTTATTAATTAAGTTCATTACCCAGGCACCTCCAGATCTCAAATAAATCCCGTCCACTTGTGTCTCTCTGTACAGGTTAACAATTAAGTATTAACACTTCTGTATGAGATATTCTACACTTTCTAATGATCATGCATGTATTAAAAATGTCTTGTCCTTGAGGTCTGTATATGAATAACTATTCAGCAATTAATGCTGTTTTGTTAATGTCACTAGTACACTACCATTTAAAAGTATCGGGTCAGTAATGTTTTTTTTTTTTTTTTTAAGAAATTAATACTTTGTTTTATTTAACAAGAATACTGAAACTGAAAAACATTTAGCAGCACAACTGTTTTCAACATTGATGATATTATTACTGAAGACTGAAGTAAAGGTTTATCAAAGTTCAGCTTTGTAATCACAGGAATAAATTTTATTGTAATAAAAAAATAAAAAAAATCACAATATTTCTGTTTGTACTGTATTTATACATCCAGCCAGGGTAAGCATTAGAAACTTACTGACCCCAAACTTTTGAACGGCAGTGTACATATCTTGAAGTAGCTGCATTTTTATTCTTTTTTTTTTTATTGAAGCCTTTAGCAAATAAAAGGAAATGAGCTGACTGTTCACTCTCCAAGAGGTTGAACCAAACATTTATATGGCACACAAATCTCAGTTACATTATTCTGTATCAGTTGTAAATTCAATTTACACATCTAAAACTAAATAGAAACTATAAAATATGACAGACACTTATCTCAAATTTTCTTTTTCAACCCTCTGTTTTACTAAGACAGTCCAAAACCTTTAGTGCACCTGAAAAAGAGAGCAACTTCAAACAGAATCTGTTTCAAGCTTTGAAGTCTAGTTAAGTTTTTTGTGGTTAAAAGAGAGAGCGAAAAAGACAAGACGTTCTCGTCGTGGTTACATTTTAATTTCACAGTACTTGTGCGAAGGCCTTAGATGTCGTCAGATGAACTACAGAAAAAAACTCTCATCTTAATCTATTCTCGTCATAACCTATTTGCTAAGTTTGATTCTTCAGTAGAGGGAAGTTTATGCAAATAAGGAGGTTCCTAGACACCTCTCGTAGACAGCACTGGCCCACAGCTACATTCAGGGAGCTGAATGGATTAAAGTTCAAAGGCAAGAGTCAGGGATTACTCACAGATTCAAAGTCTTCAAGGGTGCAGTGCAGCCCTTGAAAACGACAAGATTTCACCATGTCCCAGAGGCGGCGAGTGGCTCGATCATTCAACTCCTGCCAGTCAAAACTGCACAGGTCGCACTTCGGCTCTGATGTTGAGTTGCGGCACGTACGCGCCACCTGTTTGGCTGGTGCGGTTAGTGAGGACGGTGTCCACAGGTAGGCCCCAAATCCCTCCAATGTGTTACACATCATCACAGGGTTTAAGAGTGGACAGCCGGGCTGGGTTCATGTTGCACAGTGTAACTGCAGGAAAGTCAATCTCGCTTCTGGTGTCCTCATCTAGTTGGGTGACATGGTGGTATTGGAAATAAAAAGTAATAGAGCTAAAGAATCAGTGTAGAAGGAAGCCCAGTGATCCCACAAGGGTGAGCAGCCAGAGAGAGTATCTGATGGAGCCCATGTTTGGCTTGAGGATTCCATGAATAGAGGTTTGTTTCTGTAACGCTCTCAGATATGAAGTGCGAGTTTATACCGGCTCTTGTAGGGTGTGATTGTCGGAGAACTTCTTCCCACCGCCTGTATGATACAGCTGCCATTGCAATAACGTCTGTTGGAAGACTAGCTAGAAAGTGAAGCAGCGTCGGTCATGAGCCTTTTGTAAATCTCAGAAATGGAGTTCGTAGTCTAATCTAACAATATCTAGTGGTCAATATCTAGTTTTTTTTTAAGTGAAGCCATCAACTAAAGATACATTACATACATTGATCTCGCTGCGATTTAATATACAACTTCTTGTAAGTGAGCAAAGGGATAAATGAGTCTGAACTAAAGTTCACTATGAATCTACTATGTATCCTCACAATGATTGTGGCTGAAAAAATCTTAGCTCTGAGATATCTCGGTTTCCATCCAAATGCTCTTTTTCTAGTATGAAATTATAAAATAAATTAACAAAATATGGCACCACTAAAAAAAAATGTATTAATGTTTAGTTCCTCAAGCATTACATTTATCTTTTTAGCCACATTAGCTCATGATCAGATCAGGCAATAAAAAGTCATTCTAGCGAATCTGTTTGTTCATGTAAAAGGTCAGACAAAATTTATTCAACATTTAGTCCCTGTGAGGCTTTTAGGTTGTCTTTTTATAGCAGAATATTTAGTTAAGCAAATTAATAATTCTAGTGTTCAGTTGTACTTGTATTTATTGCAAACATATCTGTTCATTCACTCAAACCCCCTCACTGTTTTAGCAGAAAACTACACACAGTAATAAATGCTTGTAATTTTTCCAAAAAAAGGCCGTAAAATTGGTTAACTCAAAAATTACATAATGAGGTGAAAAATGGTAAATGGTTCTGTAAATGGTAAAAGACTTTCAAACTTTGAATTACTGTATATTACATGACATTATATAGGTATACATCAAAAACAAGGTGACTATGTTTCAGGTATTACTAAAAGGGCATGTTAGTGCCTGTATATTTTACAACTTGTATAATTCATTAAGTGATTTAATGTTTATATCAAAATACCTGGATTTACTAAAAGCTGCTTTTTAGCTTAAAATTTAACTGATAACCACCATGATAATACAGGTGGTATAATATGATGAACATGATGAAATTAATCATGTGCTTTCTAAGTGCCTGCCTGTCGATAAAACATGGCCAATACTCATATATAATTATATATTAAGTATTTACTGCCAAAAATACATTTTGTTCTTTGGGCTTCGAAGATCTTTTTTTGTTTTGTTTAATCTGTCCATATATATAACGTTTGAAAAGTAACTGACACTGCTGGCACTTCAAACGGGACGGGTTCTATGGTCAGATGAAAAAAAATAAAAATAAAAAAATACCCCATGTTTAAAATGAAATACTCTGCTGTATCTTTAATGCTGTATCTTTAATGGATCTTTTCTGCCAAAGGTCCTGGACATCTTGTTCAGATACATAGATTCGATCAAATACCAACAGATAAAAAATCAAAACCTGACAACCTCTGCAAGAAATCTTATAACGGGCCATGTTTGGATCTTCCAACAGGACAGTGATCCAAAAACAAACATCAAAATCAAAACAAAAATGGGTCACTGAGCACAAAACCAAGCATCTGCAATGGCCATCCCAGTCCCCAGACCTGAACCCTATAGCAAATGAGTGGGGTGAACTGTAGAGAAGAAGTGCCAACATGGATTTGGAAATCTGAAGGATCTGGAGAGATTCTGTATGAAGGAATGGTCTCTGATCTCTTGTCAGGTGTTCTCTAAACTCATCGGGCATTAAAGGAGAAGACTCAGAGCTGTTATCTTGGAAAAAGGAGGTTGCAAAAAATATTTAATAAAAGGGAAATAATTGTTCCCAACGTGTTTTGGAGAAAAACATTTATTTCATAATGTGATTTTCCCCCCACTTTCAATTATTTTACTTCAATGAAAGGTTAGATTTTTGCTAATTTTTTAAATAAAATATCAAAAGGATTAACAATGCAGAATTATTTTTTACAGCCATCTTTGATCATATTTACCAAGGGGGCAAATAATTCTGACCAGCACTGTAGATGGTCCATATCATACACACAAACACAAAAAACCATCAAGATAACATACAATATTATAATACCATAACATAAACATTAACTAAATAACAGAAAATGTAACACAAATACTCTAAGGTCATAACTGATAACACAAGTAATAAGAAACAAAACTATTTAATTGAAATTTTATTATATGTGATGTACATATTATTTCTGTTAACTAAATTTGCAGCAGATCTGATTAAACTGTTTGTAACACAATAATAATAAATTATTGGTTTATTATCAAAAGGTGCTTCCCCAAAACTTTAAAGTGTATAGCCTAATGCCTCTTGCACAGATACTGTATAGATATCTGGTACAGAGGTTTACTGATCAATAGTGTGATTGACAGGCTTCTTAGAAACATAACTCATAGCTCATAAGGAGTGAGCTACATTGTTTGCAAGCAGGATTTGTTAAACAGCACCAGTGAAAAGATGTAGAATGCGTAGGCAAGATGATGAAAGCAGGCATTTGAATCAGTTGAGATTCATACTTGTATACATGCACCAATATACATCTTCAGAGTTTTCACCCCGTGGCACCATCATGCTCAGATGACAATAATTCTTCTTGAAGTCTGAAACTGGGGGCCCTCCGGCCACCTCCCACACAGGAAGATGGCGAGTATGATGTCACTCTCACTGGCATAAATTTAAGGACAGGCAGAGCACTTCAGGTCACTCTATACCTGACACTTCCACGCACACATACAATGGGGTCCAAAAGTCGGAGACCACTAGAGAAAATGTCTTTATTTTTACATTTTTTATTTTTTACAATTATTATTTTTTTTTTATCCATTCAAATTTTTAAAACAGTTCAGGCCTGTTGTCAAGTGTATGGTGGTAGACAATATGCATAGTATAACCAGGAGAACATAAATACGCATCAAATAATCACATAAACCACACTTAATCACAACGAGAACCGACAGGGGATTGAACAAAACATGGAGTACTTATACACAGAGAACTGAACTAGATACAGGTGGGATTAAGTAACCTAGGTAACAAGCAGGGAGAACTTAGTAACTATGGAAACAATGAACTAAACAGAAAGCAAACACAGGAATATGAACAAAAACACAAAGAAACATAACATGACCATGACATTAGTTCCCCCCTCCCACCAGACTTGAGTACCAGAGTGGAGGGAGGGAAGGGGTTTTGGAAGTGGACGAGGAACTGGCAAAGTTCAGGGAACCGGAAGAGCTTGTTGCTAGGAACGCTATAGCAGAGATGAAGGAAAGAGGAGCCAAGGTGGAGCCCTGATAGACCTCATGGGCAGAGCCTTGGGGCCTACGGACAGGGGCAGAGCTATCAACCTTGGAGACGCATACAAAGCCTTGAGGACAATGGTCCAGATCAACATCTTAGTCCCGGAAGCCATAGGCGATACCCCTGGCTTGAGGGACCAAGGCAAGGACGAGGGCCAGGCAGAATGGGGTGACACCGGAGGGAATGAGGACCAAGGTGGAGCCAGAGGGAAGGAGGAGCCCGGTGACGCCTGAGTGATGGCGGACCATGGAAGAGCTAAGGAAGCATAGAGTCATGGCAGAGCCGACGGGCTGATAGGCTGAGGTGGAGCAATGGGCCTGGAGGCCCGAGGTGAAGCCCAGGGATCCGCTTCACAGTGTCACGCTGTATAGATAATACACACTCATCGGTGTATTATCTCACCGGCACTAACTCGTTGATGGACCTAGCAATCACGGGACGGATGTGGTGACCGGCTCTGTCTCCAGTGATGGAGGAGGCTTAAACTTGTGTTCCGCAGTGGGCACTGAATCAGGCTATGTTTCTGTGGTGGTCATGGGCATTGTCTCTTGGTCTGTTGTGGGAGATCTCTCTACTTTACTTGCACACACCAGGCTGGGACAATGTGTCCTTTCTGTAGTGGGCAGAGAGATGGCAGCTGGAGGTGTTGATAGCCCTGGGGAGTCAGACTTAATGTTGTCGTTGTCCCTCAGAGAGGGAGGATCTGCATACCCAAAAGTCATAATCGATGAACTCCATGAAAGGATGCTGATCTTCCCCCAACAGCTGCATCTGGCTGAGGATATCGTCCATCCCGCTCCAGAAAACCTGTTTCAAAGTTTCATCATCCCAGCACACCTCGTCGTAATGCTCCAGGAATTCCTCCACGTACTCCTCCAGTGACCAGCCGTTCTGTAAGAAGCCGTCCATAAAATACTGTTGTTGATTGGTTCTTCTGTCATGTGTATGGTGGTAGACAAGAGATACATGATGCAGAATTTCTAACAAAGATACTTTAATAAACATGCAGAGTATAACCAGGAGAATAAAGAAAGAATAAATCACATTAACCGCGCTAAGTCTAGACAAGAAGCGATAGAGGATTGAATAAAACAGGGAGTACTTATATGTCTGAAAAGTAACTCACTCAATATTAACTTCTTGTTCATAAAATTGTCAATAGAACTGTCTTGGTTTAATTTTAAGTTCTAAAACTGTTTATTTGCAGATTAAATAGAAAAAAATCCAAGATTTCTAAAGTGGACTTAGGCTTTTAAACCTCACTGCACAGTTACATAAATGCATTACCTGCAGTTTATTTTAATAGATGTGAATCTGTCTACAACAATTAAAACAGTGAGTCACAGCCGACTTCTCAGACAGCCTTTTACTTTTCATCAGTCATCAACCTGAGAGCAAGAAAAGTTTTTTTCAAATGTGCATTTACATGCTCTTGAAAGACAAAAAGTGCATACGACATTTATGTCAAATACCAAAGCATTTACCTAAAATAACAAAAGGCCAAAAGTGGCAACTAAAAAAAACCTGTGACAACAGTTACTAGCCAAACAGTTACTGTGACAACAGTTAGCTACTGTGGATACTAGACAAAATCTAGTATCCAGTAAAAATACATAATGTAGATCAAATAGATAATAAAAAAAGAAGGTGGAGACATACCTGGATGCAAATTTAGGTTTCTAAATGCAGTTTTTTTAGGTTTAGGTTTCTGTTGCTATGACATTACTGGTTAATATTATTAATATAGCCTACTACAGTATGGTCTTTGGTTTGTGTCACCAGAAAAGAAAAGGTCGAGAAAACTATGCATGAAACGCAATGAAAACAAGCATGAATAACATGCACCATTGTGCACAAGTCCAGAAACGTTTGCCTTGTGAACAAGTTAATAATTTTAACTGTAGTGTGTTATTCAATATTACATTTAAAATGAATATATTTTAAATGTACTAAATTATAGGGCTGGGACAATAAATCGATTCATCGTGATTCGTGGATCGATTCCCAAATTTTCTGAATGCATCGCCATTCTCTCTCGAATCAATTCTGAGCTTAGTTTTTAACAGCAGATGGCGCTCTAGGCTAGTTTTTATCCACACGCTCAGTATGATAGAAGTATGATAATGTATGATAATGTACTTGCACCTCAGAATGCTTTGATGACACAAGATTAATGTAAACAGCACACTACAAACACCCTAGTAATTCGCTTCAACCTTTTCGAACTTTATGAATGATTATTTTATAGAAGGTTCAAGTAGTGTGTGTAAGGCATTGGAAGCAAGCAGAGTACGGCTGTTTCTAAAGCACACAGTGCCCATCTGCTGTTAAAAAATTAGAGAGAATCGCGATAAATTGTGAAAATCTCACAATCGATCCAGAATCATTTCTCGATTCACGATGCATCAATTTATTGTCCCAGCCCTACTAAATTCTAATTCAACAAGATCCATTTTGATTTTCTAAAAAATTTGCCTGAATGCAACCAGTTAAAAGAGGTTTGGAGGTTTTTAGGAGATTTTAGTAGAGAATCGCATATGGTAGATAACGAGATAAATTTAACCCAATTGTTAGTGAAATACCACCAGTAACAATTTGAAAATAAAGATCAAGCTGCACTGAGCTGTCGAGTAAAGTAGGTGTCTTCACAACGTGAACAATAAAGGGTTCATCTTTTAAAATCTTCACAAAAGGAACTTTTATTTTACCCTCGTCCGAGACAAATCAATCAGACCACAGCAGGCCCAATCTGCTTCCATTTTCACCGCTGTGATTGTTTCAGAATGCTGCAGCTTTCTTACTCTCAGGTGCTAAATCCTTTGACAGTTGTGGGCGCACTTCTCTCCTCTATGATTTGAGGTGAAGTAAACATCTAATGGGAGCCGTGCTAAAGTCAGAATAGCACACATAGTGGAATTGATCCCAATCTTCTCTGGAAGATTGACAACACTGACTAGACCCAGTAGTTTAGAGGCAGCCATTTTTTCCTTGTCTGTCTTTTTTAAATACTTTAGCATGGTCAAACATAGCATTTTTAGGTCGAGTCAGATCAGAGGCCAACGAGTCACTGGCCCTGGGGAAGGTTGCATAAACATGTCACTATGTTAAGTCTGTGTCCAAGAACTAGTCTGACCAACTAGCAGTTAACAAAGGGATAATTAGTCTTACTTTTTGGATCCAAATTTGACCAATCTACCTTTTTATGTAACTGAATTTAAAAGTTACGACCAGTCTTGAAGAAAAAAGAATTAGATGACTAACTTGTAAGACTAGTCAAAAGCAGTTAATGCAATTAGCCACTGCTGGTCAGTAAAATAATTGTATGAACAATCACATTTTAAAAGGGTATACACTACAAAAAAAAGAGGCATGTATGTGTTGCACAGGATAAAATACAATGTAGCATCTGCTCATTTTAAAGGAAAGTGGTTAATAAAGGGATTTTGCCTCATTATTGTATATTGGGTCCGAAGTATTTTGGTGAGTTTCTACATTTATGGAGAGGTGGACTGAGACTTGATTGACTTGTATTGATAGTGGTTTGAATATGTCTTTGAAAAACTTTCAAATAACATTTTTAGTGATTTATTTATTTACATATTAGATGGTATTATTTAAAATAAATAAATCAAATCACTAAAAATGTTATGCAATGTGAAACCATAGAAGTAATAACATAATTTACTTAGGCCTTCAAAACATGGTACACATCTTTTAACCATAATTCTCAATCAAAATAAGCAAAAACAAACAAACAAGACACTATATACATTTCTAAATTAGTTTCTGCTAAATGATTAAGTGTGTGTGTGTGTGTGTGTGTGTGTGTGTGTGTGTGTGTGTGTGTGTGTGTGTGTGTGTGTGTGTGTGTGTGTGTGTGTGTGTATATATTAGTGGTCGACCGATATATCGCCAAGGCCGATATATCGGCCGATATTTGACAATTTTGAAATATCGGCATCAGCCAATCAGTTTTTCTGATTCAATTCAAAATAAATAGTTAAAAAATCATATATTGTGATTTCTGGATTTTTTTTTTAGATTATGTCTCTCACAGTGGACATGCACCTACGATGACAATTTCAGACCCCTCCATGATTTCCAAGTGGGAGAACTTGCAAAATAGCAGGGTGTTCAAATACTTATTTTCCTCACTGTATATATATATATATACACACATACAAAACGTATATTTTATAAGTTTTATATATATATATATATATATATATATATATATATATATATATATATATATATATATATATATATATATATATATATATATATATATATATATATATATAAAACTTATATTTTATTTATATTATTTGGGTTAGTTCAGGTTGTAATATATCAAAACATTGATATTTATTAATTAATAATTCATATTTTATATATATATATATATATATATATATATATATATATATATATATATATATATATATATATATATAAAATATGAATTATTAATTAACAAATATCAATGTTTTGATATTTTACAACCTGAACTAACCCAAATAATATAAATAAAATATAAGTTATATTGAACCACAAGTGAACTGTAGATAATGCTAGAACAACAAAAAGCTAATAATAATAACAGTTAAATGAACAAAAAAAATAAAAGCATATGTTACCCAAAAATTTGTTTGCATTACTGTAACTGCATCAGTAACATGAGCAGCAGGTTTTAGAAATGGCTTCGAGATATGATTGTTTAAAAGTGCCAGCTTTCATCATGCAGCCTGAAAGAAAATCAAAGCTGATTCTAATTGCTGCTCCACCAAACCACTCTCATTCTTAGACAAACTCCAGCTTCATTGCAGTGTGGCCAATCCATTGAGATGAATTTCCCTTTCTACTTCGCATACAATCAAATCCAAAAATATACATATAATGGATAGAAAGGAATGAGGCCAATGTGGTACCAATATTTGAAAGATCAGAGCATGAGCCATAAAAGAATAGAGTGATGCAGAAAGAATAATGTAGGCCGTATGTTTGAATCAGTGCAGGAATTCAAGGACATTTAATTAGAGCTTTTACCCAGTGGTAAAGAGCCAGGATATGGAGTCATTTATACCTGTGTCAGATTCATAAGAAGCCCTTGTCACGCTGTTGACAGCCCATGACATTATGCCAGTTACGAATAAAAGCTGTCGTGAAAGAATGAATCTTAATTGCTAGCTATAATCTGCTGTCTCAGTTTATGCCAAATTGCTACATTGTTTTCATAATAAACCAGGAGACCAGGCTGCATGTTCATTGGAGAACGATAATGATTTTTTAATCTGAGACAATTTGCCAATGTTCCTATTACACTATACTGTAGTAATTACAATTACCCATAGCAAGGATAAGCAGAACTATCATCATATTTAACTCCTTATCTCTCCAGATAAGCTCACAAATCATGCTCCTGGGATAATTAGCTGCCTGGATTAATGAAACTCCACTAATTAATAGGCCTTTGTCAGTCTTCAGTGACAAAATGATGTTTTACCTTTGACAGCGCTACACTGCTGCAATCCCCAAGCGCTAGACCAAAACACAAAGGATGGAGGAAAATAACACATTTGGTTAAGTACAGCATTGCGGAAATTCCAGACTAATAACAGGATTACAATGCAGGCAGACCCAACTGCAGTTTTTGGTGTGTACACATTAGTCTATTTGACGTAAGAGTAAGTTTGGTAAGAAAGCTGCTTTCAAACAGCAGGAACTGCATTGGAATACCATTCATGTGATCTGCCATTAGGATGAAAGCAACTAGTTTGTGGAAGTAACTCAATATTTAAAGACCTCCTGTGGTGAAAATCAAGTTTTTAATGTTGTTCATATGTCTATGTGGTGTTTTCAATATGTTTTCAGACAAACCATGTGCAAATACATGAGTCAACGCCATTGCTGAATATTTGTCCAGTGAACCAAAGACCGTCTCAAAAACACGGTTTGAAATCACTGGTGTTTCTGATGTCACAAACTAACTTGTAACCAATCCTCTCACAAGGGGGGCGGGCTTTAGCATATCATCATTACTATGCTGTGAAGCAGGGGAGTCTCAAAAGAAGCCATGCCATTATATGTTTCTGTTGATATGGAAAATTGTGTACATTTAGCAATAGTGGGTGAATTATGTAGGCCTATATGATGTAAATTATGATGTTATGATAAAATACATGCCTTTCTCCACTGACATCCTATGATGTTCAAAGCGTTTCTAAGGATCCTGATTTTCAGAAGGCAGCTGTCTGACTCGGAGATGGCGAACGAGTACATGTTTTGTGTAACATTAGCAACACATTATAAGCTATTTGATAATGCAGTCATGCAAAAGGGTTAGTCATAATAATCATATTAATTACCGTTATGTGTCTGACGTTGTAAAGAGCAATACCTTTGTACAGTGTTTACTACAGTAACTTGTGTAAAAGTTGTGCGAGTGGATCTCTAAGCTGGAGTAGATTTGAAAAATCAAGCTTTTCCCCATTCTGGTTGAATCACAGAAGCTACACCAGTCATTTTGCCAAGAGATCTCTTACTTATTTTTATATACATGTGTCAGACATACGAGAGAAACAGGCATAGAAGAAGAGGAAGGTTACAGGCGAGGTGGTCTTCATTCCAAATTTCTCTGTTCCCCATTTCTCTTTCCTCTCTCTCTCTCTCTCTCCTCTCAACCCATTATGCCTTTGTGTGTTACCTATGTGTTTCTCTGGGTGCTACACTGTAAGGATTGAGCTTATATACACCATTGAGGGACTTACAACTTCCTTGTAATGTAGCAAAACATGTTGCTTATGTTTAAAATGGAACGTATACCTCATGCTTACACATGGCACAATCCACTTTCCATATTAAGAAACTATCCCTCGGTCTATACATTCATGGTACATATGCATCAGTAGAAAAACATTCATTTCCTTGTAAAGAATATGCCAACTGTACAACTGTTGAAGTACACATCATCATTGGAAAACCTTTGCTCAGTGAACATATGTTGCATTGCATACATACTTCTATGCAAAATATACCTCATCCCCAGAATTTGAAATGAACTTTTTCCCCCACCAGCCAATTTTGCTACAAAATATTGATTTTAAGTTACCGGCCATTCAGAACTTCTACTAGCCAAAAAATAAAATAAAAATAACCAGATAAACTACGTCACAGCTATTATATATATATATATATATATATATATATATATATATATATATATATATATATATATATATATATATATATATATATATATATATATATATATATATATATATATATATATATATATATATATATACAGTGAGGAAGTATTTGAACACCCCGCTATTTTGCAAGTTCTCCCACTTGGAAATCATGGAGGGGTCTGAAATTGTCATCGTAGGTGCATGTCCACTGTGAGAGACATAATCTAAAAAAAAAAATCCAGAAATCACAATATATGATTTTTTAACTATTTATTTGTATGATACAGCTGCAAATAAGTATTTGAACACCTGTCTATCAGCTAGAATTCTGACCCTCAAAGACCTGTTAGTCTGCCTTTAAAATGTCCATCTCCACTCCATTTATTATCCTAAATTAGATGCACCTGTTTAAGGTTGTTAGCTGCATAAAGACACCTGTCCACCCCATACAATCAGTAAGAATCCTACTACTAACATGGCCAAGACCAAAGAGCTGTCCAAAGACACTAGAGACAAAATTGTACACCTCCACAAGGCTGGAAAGGGCTACGGGGAAATTGCCAAGCAGCTTGATGAAAAAAGGTCCATTGTTGGAGCAATCATTAGAAAATGGAAGAAGCTAAACATGACTGTCAATCTCCCTCGGACTGGGGCTCCATGCAAGATCTCACCTCGTGGGGTCTCAATGATCCTAAGAAAGGTGAGAAATCAGCCCAGAACTACACGGGAGGAGCTGGTCAATGACCTGAAAAGAGCTGGGACCACCGTTTCCAAGGTTACTGTTGGTAATACACTAAGATGTCATGGTTTGAAATCATGCATGGCATGCAAGGCCCGTCTTAAGTTTGCCAATGACCATTCGGATGATCCAGAAGAGTCATGGGAGAAAGTCATGTGGTCAGATGAGACCAAAATAGAACTTTTTGGTCATAATTCCACTAAACGTGTTTGGAGGAAGAAGAATGATGAGTACCATCCCAAGAACACCATCCCTACTGTGAAGCATGGGGATGGTAGCATCATGCTTTGGGGGTGTTTTTCTGCACATGGGACAGGGCGACTGCACTGTATTAAGGAGAGGATGACCGGGGCCATGTATTGCGAGATTTTGGGGAACAACCTCCTTCCCTCAGTTAGAGCATTGAAGATGGGTCGAGGCTGGGTCTTCCAACATGACAATGACCCGAAGCACACAGCCAGGATAACCAAGGAGTGGCTCTGTAAGAAGCATATCAAGGTTCTGGCGTGGCCTAGCCAGTCTCCAGACCTAAACCCAATAGAGAATCTTTGGAGGGAGCTCAAACTCCGTGTTTCTCATCGACAGCCCAGAAACCTGACTGATCTAGAGAAGATCTGTGTGGAGGAATGGGCCAAAATCCCTCCTGCAGTGTGTGCAAACCTGGTGAAAAACTACAGGAAACGTTTGACCTCTGTAATTGCAAACAAAGGCTACTGTACCAAATATTAACATTGATTTTCTCAGGTGTTCAAATACTTATTTGCAGCTGTATCATACAAATAAATTGTTAAAAAATCATACATTGTGATTTCTGGATTTTTTTACTTTTTTTATTATGTCTCTCACAGTGGACATGCACCTACGATGACAATTTCAGACCCCTCCATGATTTCTAAGTGGGAGAACTTGCAAAATAGCAGGGTGTTCAAATACTTATTTTCCTCACTGTATATATTACAATATAGAATATATTGTATAATTACAATGTGAAGGAAGCAGGACTTTTATTTTAACAGCATGCAGGACTTTATTTAGTTAACATTAGTTTACTGTCTCTGTTTAAAAGTTCTGTCTAATAAATTATTAGACAATTATTAAAAAAAGAAAGTTAATGGTATCTGATAAAGTACAGTGTTGGCTTTTAATTTCATCTAGCATCAACATTCAGCAAATATGCAGTTTACTTCATTTTTATTCATATTTTTAACAACTTCTTTATTTGTGAAAAATACAATAATAGGATTGCAGAATTAAAGTTGGAAATCAAAAATGTATTTATTTTCAACTTATATTATGTAAAAAAATAATAATAATAATAATAATTTCAGCAATTGTTATGCATGTGTTTTACTATCTTTAGCATGCTCTCTAATATAATGGCATGGCATATGCCATAAAAAAAAATCTAAATAGATCAACCACTATTATTAAGCATTTCTCATTGCTGATAATGCCTTTGCAAGAGATGAAAAAAATAAATAATAATAATTAATCAGCATCAGACACATGCAATAAACATGTAATTTTGAGTGAAGTGAAGTGAAAACAACTTTCCAATTTTTGCACATCCTCTTTGAGTTGTTTCCTGGTTACTGTGGTAAACATCTGCCACAAATTTTCGCATTGATGACGCAAATGTACCGGAATACAAACATTTAAAAAGAGACCTACAGGGCAGCCAAGGAGAGACGGGTGGAAAACAAAACATTCAGAGATTTCAGACCGAAAAATAAAACTAGAACACAGCTGCTACTACTGCAAAGCCACGGTGTGTGTAAGTTGCAGAAATGTTTCTTTTATCATCACAGCCGCTCAAAATCTATGAAGTTCTCTCTTTCACCCTCTGGCTGCAAGGTACACATCTGATCTTTATTCCTGCCTATGAATGTACATTCGGTTTATACATAACCCACTGTGTTTACATTAATGGTCCACCTACATGCCAGCACTATGCGGTCAGTCAGCAATAGTTAGCCTAGTGTTGTTATTTTTAGTAGTCCTCATGAATGCCACCAAACATGGTATATACAGATTGTCCCTAGAAATATCAGATAATGCAAATAATTCTACAAAGTAGACAACAACTGTTGGAATTTATTAGGCTGTGTTTCGCTCATTACACACTGTAATATTATGAAATAATGAATTCTCTCATTCATGTCCTTCAAATTATGTTAAAATATTTGTGCACAAAATCAAATTGATTTGTGTTAATATCTATCAATGCGTTTAAAAATACAATCTCATTGTCATCTCACTGCTTGACATTTCTCAACTTTTTGACATCTCAAAACTTCATTATTACTTCATTTAGAACTTAAACATGCACAGACATAAATAACTGTAAATTATGTTATGGGGATATTAACTGCATAAAGAAAAAGGGGAGTGTTCACAATTGTTCAGAGTACTAGACTACCAGATATGTAATATCTGGATTTTAAACCATTTATGAATGAAACATATGAATGATGAACATGTATGAATTTACACAAAACTGTTCGAACGTTTGGGGATTCCAATTTCAATGTTTTTGAAAGAAGTCTCTCATGCACACCAAGGCTGCATTTATCTGATGAAAAATACAGTAAACAATACCGAAATATTATTTCAATTTAAAATAACTGTTTTCTATTTTAATAGATTTTCAAAAGTAATGTATTCCTGTGATGGCAAAGCTTAATTTTCAGCATCATTACTCCAGACTTCAGTGTCACATTATCCTTCAGAAATCATTATAATATGCTGATTTGCTGCTCAAGAAAACTGTATTCTTATTATTAATAAAAACAGTTGTGCTGCTTAATATTTAAACCTTAATTTTATGAAGTGACACGAGCGCTTTGTTTGCGCAAGATAACATAATTTAGCACTTTATTTACAAAATAATAATATCTAAAGTGCTTTCACGTAACAGCCTCTGCACAACACGCATGCGTTGTGGTGCTCTTGAAAGTGGTAAATACATAGGCTGTCTATGGAGGGACAGAAAGCTCTCAGATTTCATTAAAAATATCTTCATTTGTGTTCCAAAGATGAACGAAAGTCTCACAGGATTCAAACGACATGAGGGCGAGTAATTAATGACCGATTTTTCATTTCACTACAGCCTTTTCTGTCAAGGTTTTAGGTATTGTACATTTAAGGTAGGCTGCATGAATTGCCGATAATACAGTATTCTGTATTAAATGTCTTTGTTTGACAACTCTGTAGTCAATACTTGGCAGAATGATGAGTCAAATCTGATTTTCAAAAGTCATGGGAAACTCAACTCCAAAACTAAAACAAGTGTATGCCATACGGGAAGCTGACATCATCTTCAATCACATAATGTGGTCCAATCTATTACATTCATCTGATACAGGAGTTTCTCTCCCTATTCACTTTAGTCTGACTTGCTCATGTTTTTACAGTGTTTGTGTCAAGCTATCAAGACAGTTCCTCTCTAGAGAACCATCTCAGAGGAACAAAAGGACAGAGTAGGCTAGAATAATAATAATAAAAAAAAAAAAACTAATAAAATCTCCAGTGAGATGTACCCGATTCATTTCATGCTTGAAAGTCATTTGACAGTATACAGTAAGTGAACAGTAGCAAAGGGGTGGCTGTGTTCAAGTGGCATAATATAGGGAACCACACCATTGTCAAATAACTCTAAACATACCATGCTCTGCCAAGAATGCCATTATACAGATCCAGAATTAAAACTTTACCTTTAGGAAACATTAGAGTGATTGTAAGTAATGGAATAGCTTTGCTTTAAAATCCGTCATGTCTGTCTTGTCTATTTTTATCTGCAATAAAAGCTTACAGCTGCATATACAATTAGATGAGCCAAAATTCAAATATGGGTCTTTACACATAGCCTAATCCATCTTAAAAGCAAGAAATGGCAAATAAAGACAATTGTTTCACTGATTCGTGAGACATTGACCAAAACATCACTGCAGCTGCACCTACCATTTGATTTTAAACTACTATAATTTTTTCTTTAAAATTAGTTTGATTGTTTGTTTGTAATGCAATGCCAGATTCTGTGCCAATTTTCATGGCAAGAAAATGTTAAGGTAAACCATATCAGGTTTTTAAAATCTATTTTTAAATATATTTTAACTTTTAGACGGTGGGCCGAGTCCGTCTATCTCATAGTTGATAGTTACCCAGGAGCTGTCTGGCTCATTTTTAAAATTTGGCTGTATGAATAATTCACAAAAAGATTACCGATTGTTTCCAACGGCAATTGTTGCACATTAAAGTATAAAAATAGATTTAATTTCGCTAGCTTATCACAAACGTTGGCCGGAGTGAGATCCAATCAAAGCTTGTGTTGTTACCTTGTTGAATTGATTTGGCCAATCACTTTATTCGTTGAACCGGCGTCATTCTGAAGCCATGAGTCTACAACCCAACCTGGAGAGACCAGTGTATTTCGGCAAGACAACGTCAAAGTAAGATTTGTTTTAGAATGATTATACACCCCTATATCTTAATGCTTTTCACATAAGTTGTATTTAAAGACTGCAAGCTATACTTCGCATTGTCATGAAGCATGCCTGAAGCATGTGTAAATACACTCCAATTTCATTGGTTGGCAACAGCCTGTGACGTCATAAGCTGAGCACCCGGAAGAATAAGAGGGCCCCTGTAGCACACGTCATCAACTTCTTTGTCTGAAAGAGACATGCAGGCAGACCCAATGGCATGGCAACGAGACAGTATCTCATTCCCCTTCTCAGGGAACTATGGTTACACCCGTAACCTGAGACGTTCCCTTTCAAAGCGGAACTCAACAACGTGTCTTGGATTGACGCTATGGGGAACAAATACCCACTCCGCCATGCCGTGGGGATGACTGCCTCTAGGTGAGAATATGCACAAACATAATGGGTATAGCATACCTATGATTTTAAAAGGGGAGCAAGGGATTCTAATTTACCCTTGTAGAGCTAAGAACAAGGAGGGCCACCCCACAGGTGAACTTCCTCTACTTATTAGCATTGTCAAACCAGGGCCATTCCAAGGGGCGTGCTGTCCCTACTTCAAGACCCAACAATAGTTGGGGAGGGAAGTGAATGAAGTAGAGGGAAATACTGCCCATCTGCTTCGATCACCTATCATAAACCCTTGGGGCCATCCAAAGAGGAGATATATTTCTTGTCATTAATCAGACAGGGAGGCAAACAAGAAAAAAGGCAAGCTACAGGTTGTCAATAACTCTAATCCACATACTAAGGAGGCTGTAGGGGAGCATTGTCCTACTTAAAAATCCCAGTATATTGGGGGAGAGCAGCTCAACCCTAACTTAAATAAATGCACTTCTCCATGACCCACTGTATCTAGGGCTTTAACATGGGTCAAACTAGCGAGGCCTATACATCACCCAGTGGTATATTCCTACTTCAAGATCCAACAGTGGTTGGGGAGGGAGGTAAATGAAGTAGGGGGAACTAATTGCCCTACATACTCTATTCACCCTTCATCAACCCCAAGAGGGTACCTTCCAAAGCAACCATCTGCAAGGCAAGCATGCAATTTTACTTTAACCCTAATATATAGAAAATATAGCTCGACCCTGGGAAACAAGATACTTCAGGGTATCAGAGCAGAGCAAGAGAGATGTCAGACACAATCAACATCCGCCCACAGCCACTGACCCATACTACTCTCATGGATGTCAGAAGGCATTTATTAACCCACGGGAGTCATATGGATTACTTTAATGATGGATGGATGCGCTTTTGTCATATACACCTAGGATGGCTTGAGGGCGAGTAAATTATGGGATAATTGGTCATTTTTTTTATTTTATTTGGTGAACTAGTCCTTTAAGCAACATCCCACAAGGAGTACGGTAAAGGTGTCTTTACATAACTGAGTTAAGGCTACTTTCTGCCTGCTCAAAATTATGTGTAGAATCAATGCAGCATAAAAAGTCAGACTAAATGAGTCCAGCTCTGATCCATCTCAGAATCTAAGTATGCATTTGTAATTGCTCTGTTAATGCATCTGCAGCTCTGAGCAGCAATAAACAGTGTGTAAAGACGAAACTTTCCAAAGTGTTTCTGTGCCATCTTTGTAGTGTGAATTTGACATTAGACTCTATATCAAACTCTAAATTAGGTACAAGGCCACAAGTAACCACAGCCTGCTGATATAGAGTCAAACAGCACAATTATGAGTGTGATACTGCTTTTATACAACGACTTAAACTTAATTTAATAAATCATTGATTCACTCATGCAGAAAGAGTTAAAAAATCCCTACACCTGTCTGTAATGATGCAAACACCACTCTTGTAAAACTCGGCCAATCAAATTGATATATTACAGACATTAATCCATTAATAACTGCAAAAAGTCAAATGAAATACTGCTACCATGGTTTAAAAAACAAGTGCTTTTTCCCAAGTGGTGGGTTGCAGGACCATTTTGAGTGGGTCGCGGAGATTACGGTCAAAGAAACAACAACAAAAAACATTTTTTTTAAATGTTCTTAAATGCAGGCGAATCGCAAGTATTACCCCGAATATGCAAAACACTGATTTACGTACATTGACAACAAAAAGGGCCTCAGTGTGAAACCTCAGTTTGTGATATATAGTAAAGTACCCTCACAAGAAAGCATGAAACCATCTAAATTGAAACGTCATTTAGAAACAAAACATCTGGGTTGCAAATACAAACATGTGGAGCTGAGGGCACTGCATAAGTGCCTAGCATCTTCGTGTTCAAAACAAGTGCAGAAACTCACATTTTACTAAGTATTGCAAAGGCTAAGAAAGTCCACACAATAGCAGAAGAACTTCTCTAACCTGCAGCCATGGACATAGATCCATGGACAGAGGTGCTGGATCAATCTGCAACAGATAAGCTGAAGACCATACCACTGTCAAATGATACGTATGTAGGCACATTGAAGAAATGGTTGATGATATTACAACAGACTAGACTACAACTTACTGTACGTACAGGCAAGTGATTATTACGCTTTTCAGATGGATGAATCCACGGACATTGCTAATCAAGCAAATTTACTTGTTTATGTGAGACGTGTGCGAAGGGGACTTGCAGGAGCATTTTCTCTGCAGCAGAGTTCTCCCCACCACTACAACGGCAGAGGGCATTTTCAATACTGTGGATTTGTTGTTGGCTGATGGAACAGCCTCTATGACTGGAAAACACTCAGGGGTGGTAAAGAGAATTCTTGAGAGGGCACCAAACGCGACCTGGAATCACTGATTTTAGCATTGAGAGGCATTATCAAGAAGGAATGAGACATTAAAAGAAGTCGTGCCAAGAACTCTTAGTGTTTTAAAAATGCAAAGACCTGGGCTCTGAGCACATACGGCTGTGGTACCCCTCCAAAGTTCGTTGGCCCTCGAGGGGAAAGGTTTTGTCAATGTGTTACAAACTTAAAACAGAAATTGCTGCCTTCCTTTTGGAAAATAATCCTTTTATCGATGAAATCTGACTTGCTGATCTTGCTGATGTGTTTGCGCACCTCAACACGATTCAATAACTAGGCTACTTCCCTCAGAAACATGAAGACAACCCCTGGATACGTGATCCCTTTGGAATCGACATGGAAAGCATCACGTTGCCAAGCAACAAAAAAATTAGCTGGTAAAGCTGTCATGTGATCAGACGCTAAAAAAGAAATTCGGTGAGGTAAGCCTTTCCCAATTTTGGTGCCATGATGCGAATTTTGAGTATCCGTCTCTCGCCACTCGTGCAATCAAAATCATCCTACCATTCAGCACTATATATCTGTGCGAAAGTGGCTTCTCTTCTTAAGTCCAGCTTAAGTCAAAGAAGAGGACCAGGTTGGACATTGAGTACGATCTTAGGGTAGGCTAGCTCTGACTACTTTCACCCCAGACTTTGAAACTCTTATCAGGAGTAAGGCACATCCTCAATTATTTTATTAGCTTCCCAAATGACTGTTTGTGAATAGATATAGCTGTCATATTAGATGTAAATGTGGTTATGATTCTATTTATCATTCTACTGTTAAGTATTTGCATGCAGGTATGATGTTCATTCTGTTCAACAGGATCAGTATCAGTATGTTTTATGTTAGTTCAATCTGTTGTAAGGACCCACCGTCAGACCAACAACGTAATTAGCAGCGTGGGAGAAAGCATATTGCGTAGATATTTTCAGACCTTCTGTGAAGTTCACTTAATTTTACTTTAGCTCTGTGCTTAATCTGACACTTATTTGAAATGATTATTAAATTTAGATTGTGTTTCTAATTAGGAACTAATCATAAATATTGGTTATGTATTAATTTAGACATTTGATTATTCTGGGTATCCCATACTTTCAATTATTTGTTCATTAGGAACCCAATGCCACACAGAGTCACACGCCGGCTGGGTTACGTGGATCTCACGGACAGAAACTCGCCAGTCTGATCTTAGTCAGAGGGTGCAGGGTTAGCTATTAGGGCCTACGTTTTTTGGGGGTTGCCTACTCGTAGTTTATTTACCCACTGCCGTACAACTTGCTAAGTCAGTTATGAAGAAATCAAAAGGTCTTCAGATGACGTGCCAACTCCATTCATTCATGAGCCTTTAGTTTGAGCTATTGTGGACACAGATTTGCGGTAGCATCAGCCTCCTCATAATCTACTGGTCATAATGATTTCAAGAGAGTCCAAAATGAATCAGAACTTAAAATGGTATTTGTCAGTTAAAAATGAATCATGCCAATTACACAATTAAACAATTAGGAGCCAATTTTAAAACGATAATGCAATTGTGAATCACATTGTAGCCACCTGGCAATTCTGCACTCATGTATATGGTTTTACTGCAGCTACATGGTAAATAGCAGTGTTCCATGTACAAAACAAACAAATTCAACATAGTCACACATGCAACTTCAATTTCAGTGTTACAGTTATTCCAATTTACAAAAGAAACATGGTCTAGATTGCATAACATCTACAACCTTTAACCTAAGTATTGCATTCAACACTTACAGTAAAGCAGTTTAAAAAAATAAACTCAAGTCTATGTGTACATGTTGTAGCACAAACAAAACAACTAAAATGTGTGTTCTATGAGCACAATGTGCTTGACACAATTACAAATTAGAAAATACAAAGAAATGCATACCTGACAGCAGTGCGGGACTCAGGAACAGCACTGTGTGGAGGTTTTCTGGTTACAGAATTCCCAATGACTGCTCTGCCACTTCCCACTACATACCCAGAACAAAAGAGTTGTAAATATTTATTAGACCAATATTTCTGGATCTGTTGGACCTACTCTCGTGCCGCAAAGGATCACAACTGTTTTCAGGAAAGAGGAGCAATGATTATCAGATTTCTTGAAGAGAAACCACCCAAAAAGAGAACAGAATTATCCTAAGTTTTACATTCTCTAATAATATAAGTGACTGCTGTGAAATTGAGACCATTTTACCAATCGCACTGAGACATTTAAAATTATACCAAACATGAAAGGGAAAAAACAACACATTCACTAGATACAATAGAATAGAATTTCAATAGAACACCAGCTGAGACCCTGAGGAAACATTTGAGTGTATATCTACACTCTTAGATTCTGTCTAGTCTAGTCTCGCATATGCAAGTCCGCTAACAGAGACTTCACAGTGATCTGTCTCTTCAAAGTAAAGTTAACAGCATTTCTGCCTCATTGAATGCAACTAGTTGCTTTGATGTTATCTGAAACTGGAATGTCACTCGAAAGGTCATCCACTGACATTTGTAATTTCATAAACAACCGACACAATAAAATGAATCTAAATGTGGAGAAAGAAATGCAATGCAGTCTGAACTAAACTATACTGTTAAATGTTGACATTTCTCTTCAGTGCACTTTCAAAACGCATTGGTTTTATCCTATCTAAGCCCTGCTAAGACTAATGAGTCAGAGAGATATTAGTCATCACATAAACTGATAAGTGATCACAAATGGACAAGTGCTCTTGGAAATCCAATATTTACTTAGTTCCGCTTATGTGCATCAAACGACACCCAACTTTCCAATCAGAAGATATGGATATAAAGTGTGATTTGCTCTATCGAATAAAGCACTTACTGAAACAAACCCAATCAGGAGGGAAGATGGTCGACTCTCTGACCTTTTCTACAGTGTGCGTTGGATCCTATAACCTGTTCCTGCCTTATCAAAGCACAGAGCAAACATACACAGACTGTGAGGGCTTTCTACTGCAAACAGGGGTTTAATCTAATTCCTCCGCCTAGTTATCGGCTTCTCTCCGGTTTCAGATGTAAACTGAGTTCAGCTTTTAAACTTGCACTTGTAAAATCACACATTCTCTTTCCCCTAGAGAGACGCTAGAGTGTTTGTTGCACATTTAAAACCCATCTGATTAATTATTCAAGGGTATTATTTTCAGCATTCAATCTATTTCCTGCATCAGCGGTGCTGATAATGGGTCCCAGTGGAGTAGGAGAAGTCATGCATGCATATTCCTTGTTTATTCCATGCTCACCTCATAAGAACTTCACAGATGTACTGTACCTGGCACAGAAATCAATGCTCACGTTGGTATTAGAATACATTCAGGGAACAATTTCACAAACAGATGATTATAAGAACTCAACTATACTCCTGCTATGTGAATTAGTTTGAGGCATTTTTCTTTTGACAGTTTCAGTAACAGCTTGGGATGAGGCACATTTTATTTATGTATTTATATCTAAGTCCCCCGAGGTTTGTATTTTTCTTTCCCTAGGTGCATAATTTCAGGCTTTTTCAGCAGATAAGTGCACACTGTCACTATGAAAGTTCATTCGGTCTTCTAAATTAACTTAACAGAAAATGGGTGACTTCATTGAAATTATTTACAATTTGTGAATTTCAACACAATAGTTGTGAACTTAACCAGAAAATAAATTCAAATACACATATATACATCACATACATTATATGGCTATAGGATTCTGAAAAACATGTTTTTTTTTTTTCAATGTTGTTGTTAAAGGTCCCGTTTTATGCCCCTTTTCACAAGATGTAAAATAAGTCTCTGATGTCCCCAGAGTGTGTATGTGAAGTTTGAGCTCAAAATACCCAACAGATCATTTTTTACAGCATGTTTAAATTTACATTTTTTGGGGCTCAGAAAAACGACCTGTTTCAGTGTGTGCCCTTTAAATGCAAATGAGGTGCTGTTGGACGACCCAGGGGGCGGAGCTTCATGAGCTCGCGCTCAGTCTGTCAGGAAAAATTCATCTCACGGAATGATGATAATATCAGAAACTCTCAGTAACGGCGTTCATTTCGAGTCGGACAATAATGCCTACAGAGTCAGAGTGCTGTATAGAGATGAAACAGGTATGGTTTAGTAGTTTAATTACGGTTATTATAACGTATTTGTCATCTGCTTGTAGGCTATGTATCCATTATTTATTAATAGCCTACAAGTCTGCTGTCTGAATGATGATCAAACATGTACTGATGAGTTTAATAAAGTTTATTGTACATCACACAAAAGATGAAGCGTCAGTTTTACTTCAGAAAATCACCGTAAGAGCTGAGTAAACACAGTAGCCTAAGTTATAAGAAGTGCGCAAGTAGCCAGTAGAGTTGAGGGAGCATTCCTGTGGGCGGAGGTTAGTCAAGAAACGGTTCTGGTGATGTCACTAATGCAGGAAGTAGAGGGGTGTAGTCCAATCGAGCCGTTTTTTGTAGTCAACTTCTGTTAAATAAAATATCTCGCTTGGCATTGAACTTTGAGCTTTATAATTTTACAGATATCATTTATGCTCTAACAGCAACATTACACACTAACTAAAGTTTGAAACATGGGATCACGCAGAACGGGACCTTTAATGTTGTGGAAATTTCAGCAAACAGATTAACAGCATTAAAGAGGGCAAATTTATCACTCAACTGAACGCAGCACAAGCATTTTAAAAATGTTTTTGCTCCGTCTGTGCAATAAATGTGTGTCCTTGAATGAGTGGGGGTTTATAACGTATTTAATTCAACGGCTCAGGTAATGTCAATGGAATGACCCATTTCAGGGGTGGCCGAAATTACGATTTTAAATGGGTCAGAGCAAGAATTGTATCTTCAAAGTTAATGTAAAGCTTAATTTTACAAGACTACTTTTTTCATTCATTCATTTGACTGATTATTTCATTCATTCAGTTATTTTAGGTTGATTAATTATTTCATTCATTCATTTGATTGATTGAGTCATTAATTCGATTGATTGATTGATTGATTGATTGATTCATTCATTCATTCATTCATTCAGTTGATGTCCTCATTAGTTTGTTTGATTGATTAATTTATTCATTTGTTTGAATGATTTGTTCATTCATTCCTTCATTCGATCTATCCATCCATTCATTAGATCCATTGATTGATTGATCAATTCGATTGATTTGATCATTTATTTGTTTGATTGATTCATTCGTTTGTTTGGTTGATTCATTAATTTGCTCAATTCATTCACTCATTCATGCGTTCGTTCATTCATTCGATCCATTCATATGATCCATTGATTGATTGATTGATTCATTCATTCGTTCAATTGATTTGTCCATTCATTCATTTTTATTTACTTGTTCATTCATTCGTTCGTTCGTTCGTTCGTTCGATTGATTCATTCATTTGACTGTTTAATTCATTCATTCATTCAATTGTTTCATTGTTCAGGTGTGTTTGATTAGGGTTGAGCAAAACCCTGCAGTGAAGTGAACCTCTAAGTCTCATTACTGAAATCACTTCAGAATATGTATCACTGCATTCTGACAAAAGCCAGGATTTGAATACATTTTTTACTGTTTTCATATGCTTGTGTTGAGCTTTTGCTTTTGGTTGCTTTCCCTTTTACTCTACAACAACAAGACAGTTAAGAAAAATGGCCTGTGTTTAGGACATGAAGTAGATCAGATTTGACCCTAGCACCCTTATGGGAGGTCTACAATGTCTCAACAGCTCTGAGAATATTTTATGTGACAATCTGCACTTATACAAGTACGAACTACGAAGCACCACACATCTGTCATCTTCACTTTTTTATTCATGGACAGCACATCTCATAAAAAGGATGAACAAATCAAGACTAATGCTCTCAGAATAAACGCCTCTCTTGGGTAAACACTTAATGAGAGAAATGGCTCATTTAGTAAAAGTGTGTTGACTAAATAGAGACTAGTATCAAACACATTCGTCTCTGGCCCTCAGATTAGCATCTCATCTGCTGAGCTGTACTCAGCCAAAGGCAATGAGTTTCCTAATGAGCCAATGCACTGTAAAGCAAACATTAATATTAGCCAACAGACAATACATGGCCTTTTTAATGTTTATGGGCAGAACTCCAGAAATCTATTTGTTCTTTGCTACAGAGTGCCATCCAAATTAACATAATTTACATCTTTACAGAAACAAAAAAATAAAAGTACATAGGGGAAAAAAAACATGTATTTTAAAAATCGGTTTATAAATTCATCTCTGGGGTGATTAATTCATGACTAATCATTAACTACAAATTAATCTGTAATAAAATAGTCTACATGCTCAGGATATCTTGTATTTTATATAACAATGGCAGATAAATATATTAATCAGAAAACAACTGCATGGCATGTCCATTTATGAAACAAATGATGTACGCCCTACTTTTATAAATGTATGTTTCCCCAGATTAACACAACATTCGCTTGCTAAAGCAAATGTGCATTTGCCATCAGAAACGGATAATTTTGAGAGTTTCTAAATGCAAATACCCCAACGCCCTCAGAGAAAAAACAGATTTGGCATTCCACACAGCACACCCGATAACAATTACATTTTTATCAATGTTGCAGTAAGAACGAGCTTTAATTTAGCGGGGGGGGGGTTCTTCTTGAAAAACATAACATTTCGAAATCCACAGGAAAGGGCGGGTCATAAAAGACAAATAGAGAAGAACATTGTATTTATCCTTAATATTAATCCTAAAATAATGTAACACGAGCCACGAGGTATCGGTAGTCCACAGCTGTAAACAGAGACAGTCACAGGACATGAGGATAATAACTAAAAATAAAACAATACTCATTGAAGTACAATTAGAAGAGACACTTTTATCTTATCTATATCTGTATCTATATTTCTAGTCTTACAAATTAGCTGCATTTAATATTAAATGAGAAGAAAATGATCAATCTAGTCCAGCCTGCTAAGGCTAAATGTTTGCCATCATGGCTGAAGAACATCAATGATTGTATTGCTATGCAAGGGATGGCATATAAAACCCATGAAAGCACTAAAATTCAAATGCAATATTCCACAAACAGTGACCGAGGCCTTGCAAGCCAGTTAAAGTTTCAACAATGAGAAAGACCTGGTGTTGCAAGTCTTTTATTTCCAGCAAAATTGAATTTGGTCTCTCCAAACACCACAGCTCTTGATCTCCTATGCTCAAAGCAGCCATGTTAAAAATGACTGTAATAAGATTTTTGGGTGCTAAATTAAAGTGACTCCAGTAGCAGCAGAAACCATTATTTGTGTAATGGAGCATTTGCAGCGGAGACTCAGAGCATGATATCACAGAGAAGCTTATTTTCTTGAGTCAAGCAAACACAACAAAGCTTTGCTCAAACACCTCCCTAATCACTAGCAAGCTCACACAGCGCCATATGAAGGTACAACAACAGTGGATGCCGAACACAAAATGCCTTGACTGCCCTCTACTGGCTACAGTGGATAGGGGCTTGGGTTAGGACAAGATAAGAGTAAGAGGTTACAGTAGTTTATCCATTCAAATTCATTTCCAAACATTGACTTTAAAACTGTTTACTTAAACATGCATTAGGCTAAAGATGATGTATGTTGATTGTATAATATCCTCCTGGTACCTAGGAATAGACTTTTGTCCTCTGTCGTGGACATTATATTTTAGTGAATTTCTCTGACATCATACATGTCACAGTTTTAAGTCACATTCAGAGCTTTTCAGAGATATCAAATGTTTGCAGGTTACGCCATGACAAAAACTTTTCCTTGGTCTTTAAAAATGGCTGACATTAATTTATTGATCAAATGTCGAACTCTTGTGGAAATGTGTTAATATTTTGCAATTATCATTTAAATCTGACTCATTTTTCTAAATTGTTTGTAATAAATCAACATCTCAGGAACATGTCATGTGGTTTCTAATCAAAATATGACTTTCTGTTACAAAACAGGGCATTGATTTTATACATATCCACTGTAGAGGACACCAGGACTTTAAAGCATGTTTATCGGGCATTTTGGGAGACACATGTGAACGGGAAAATAAATGATATATCAACATTCCTATGAAATATTAGATATTGTTATGGAAATGTTGCCAATCTTTTTGCCTTTTTTTCATTACATGTTGCCCCAAGAACATTTTACTCACATACTGCATGGTATATTAATTCATTCCATCTTTCACACATAGTTGAGAATCAACAAAGTTTGCTTAAAAACCTAAACCTGAAACCAAAAAATTGATTGGTGAATGAAATTAAAAATCCCATTGCTTTTGCCTATACCTTGTCCTGTCCTTTTCCTGGTGTCCAATACAGAGGACATAGCATAATATAATATAAGAATAAAATAGCCTATATTTCTCCCAAAAAATCTCTCTATTTGTTTCTTATGCTCATGAATGACATGAAAAAAATGACGTAAAAAAAGTAAAAAGATCAATAGCCTACATAAACACCATCTTCCACAGTGTCAATTACTCAAATCATAGCTAGTCAAGAGATTATGGGCCTATACTGAAAATCACTATGGTATTAACCGGATTGAAAAGATAATAATAAAAATGCATACACACATAATATGCACTGCAAGAGCAACATCGTTTCAGTGTGAATATCAGCAGGCAATTACATGGCATCTGTAATTAACGTTTCAAACCACTTTAGGACCTTTAGTCAATTAAAAGTTCTTACCATGTCTTAGAGAGCAGGTTGCTCTGAAAAGAAGAACTTTTCCATTGTTGCTGATGGATTGACTTCCGGAACGATAGTCCATACGCAGTTTCAAAAACGTTAGTCCAGTTTGCATGAGCAACTACATCCATTTGACCCGTGACCGTGACATTACACTCACGTGACGCATTTAAAACGACTTGTTTGAGTTCGATGCGGGATCATCAGCTGACTCGACCATGGGGGATCAGTTTGTAAAAGAAGTCCTCAGTCTGTGTTTGCAAAGGCTTGCTATAGAAGAAGCTACTTACTCTGAGCTCGGTAAGATATTATTTTCCCTATTTAGTTTAATTCTTAAAATTGTAAAATTATATTATCTTATCTTATATTTGACCTTGCACTCAAATTAAAACCTACCTGTCCCCTAGGTCCAATACGTCTGTCATTCGAAAAGCACAATTTTGCTTGATTGTTTAGTGTTGTTGTTTATCTATTTCTAATGCATTCATATTTGGTTGTTCTTTGTGGTTTATTTAAACATGTGGGCCACCAGCAGCATGTGTGTTGTCAATTTTTACAGTGTAAGGTACTTGTTTTGGCATGCTCATATTTGCTTTTGCTCTGGTTTGAATGCTGGTCTCAGAGCAAGGCGTTCAAAAACTAATTTATCGTGGTTTCAAAAGCCTCTTCAGATCCCTGACAGTGGATTGAAAATTGGTGTACACGACCATCTTCCTTAGGAATTTGATGGATGATGATGATCTGTTGTTCGTTAGTGATTTTTCCAGTGTTTTTAAAACCCCAAATTTTCATGTTGCTACCGTTCAAAAGTTTAAAATCAGAGTTTTTGTATTCGAATGAATACTCTTAGGCTGCATTTATTTGATAAAAAATTCAGTAATATTGTGGAAATTACAATTTAAAACAACTGTTTCTCTTTTTTTAAAATGTAATTTATTTCTGTGATTGTAAAGCTGAATTTTCTGCAGCCATCACTCCAGTCTTCAGTGGCACATGATCCATCAGAAATGGTAGTATTGAAATACTCACTGTAAAATGGTATTTTTCTACGAATTACTTTTTCTGAGGCTAAATTAATCTCCCATTTAATCCAAACCAGAAAGAACATTACTGTCTCGGATAGCAATCACAACTCTGAAAATTGCATGCCCAGTCTATAGTAAAACAGTGCTTTGAACTTCAATAATATGTCTGCTGGGTTTTCATTGTGTCAGAGGAACGTATTAAAACCACCCGTCCATCCATTTTCCAAACCGTTTGTCATATGTCGCAGGGATGCTGGAGCCTATTCCAGCGTCTCGAGTCGTAGGGAAACGCCATGAATGGATGGCCAGTCCATTGCAGCAGGGCTATATTAAAATCATTTTGAGGTAAAATAATAATTTTGAAATTACTGTTATTTTCACATGGAGGTAAAAATGAAGGGAAGTCAAGTCAATTACAGTGTAACGTAAGGGATAATGTATACATCTGAAAAATGTAAGGTGTATTGTTTGTACAGTGCTTTTGAAAGCCAGCAATACATCTTATTTAACATTTGGGGTTTTAGAAGCAAAAGGGAAAGTAGTTATTTTTTAAAAGCACTTATTTCAGCACAAAACCCACATTTTTATCGTTAAACGTTTTGTAACAGCGTCATATCTTTGTGCTACAAGTATAAGAAAAAAACTGCTTTTAGAATAGGCTATGCATGTTTTGCCTTGATAGTCCTTCTTTGATCAGAATATATCGCCATTTTGAATTCTCACCAGTTGTCTCTTATCTTCAAGAATTTATTGAGGTGGTAAAGAACTTTGAAGCTGCCCGGAAGAAATGGCTGCATGCAGAGCTGGAGCTGAAAAAACAGAAGGAGCTTCTAGTGAAGTCCGATGTTGCTCGAGCTGCTCTGGAGGTCAAACTCAAACATGCTCGAAACCAGCTAGACGTGGAGATCAAGAAGCGCTACAAAGCTGAGGCAGACTACCAGTGCCTGGTTAGTTAAGAAATCACATAGCCTTTTATGTTATGTTATGTTATGTTATGTTATGTTATGTTATGTTATGTTATGTTATGTTATGTTATGTTATGTTATGTTATGTTATGTTATGTTATGTGCCCAGTTGGTCAGTGCAGCATTACATGACGAACGTATGGACTTGGTGGAGGGCCGCAAGTGCTGAGAGGGTCTTTGAGTACAGGGCCCTTAATGTTCATGTGCTAATGAAAGTTTATAAAACAGAAGTGCTCTTTGATTTATTGACCATCCATCCATGTGAAGACTAAACATTTTACTGTTTAATGTTATTTTTTCTCTATTCATTTTTTATAATAATTTCATAATGTATTTTGTGAATCAGAGTATGCTGTACAAGACAAGAGATCTGGGATGAGCTATATTTTGCTTAGAGGTATGTGTGCAATGCAACGTTCACTGAGCAGAGATGTTACAATGATGATGATACATTAAATGTGTACAATTGGCATGTACTTTACAAGGAAAGGAATGTACCACTAATGTATACACCGAGGGACAGTGGATTGTGCCATGTGTAAGCATGACATGTACGTTCCATTTTTAAACATAAGCAACATGCTTTTCTACCTTACAATGAAGTTGAAAGTCGCTCAGTGGTGTATATAAGCTCAATCTTACTGTACTACAGCAGAGAAACATCGGGAACGCATAGACCTGGCATGAATACAACATCTTCTCAAGTTTCTCTCCTATGCTGACGAATAAAGATTTTTCTTGGCAAGATAACTGGTGTCCGCTTCCGTGAATCAAATAATAATGGGGGAAAAGGCTTAATTCCAAGTCTACACATGTGAGAGTATATTAATGATACTTATGGTGTCTTATTAATTCATTTGACAGGAGCGGCAGATGCAGTTGATATGTGACGTACTGGTGCATGACAGCAAGTCAAGTGCCTGTCTCAATGAAGAGCAGAAGTCAATGCTGACCAGCTTCAGTCATAAAGGAGCCAGTGTCCCACAACACAGAGGAAGACGGTACCTCAACGTTCAGCATGCTCTTCATTTAGTTCTCAGTTCGCTGGTGTTTTCCCCCCCTTTCACAATGCTGTTTTCCATCATGTGTCGTTATATCAGGTTATCAGTGATTGATGAGTCCTCCTTCCTGTCGCACTCTGACATCAGTTATGACAGAACGGATGATGATTTGGTGAAGTATCACATTTAGTATCATTTTTATTCATGATGTAGGATTATTGTCAGACACAAGCAAAGTGAATATGCATAAAAATCACTGAAAAGCTCAAAGCAATTGTTTCTAAAAAAATATTTCACTGGTATGATTTCTAGGACTTGGACAGCACAGCTTTTGTTAAGCCTCTCAAGTCAAGAGCTCGTGAGAGAAGAGTAAGTGCTGCTAGTTTACAGTACTTATAAAAAAATTATATAAAAATATATATATACATATGTGATGGCAAAGCTGTAATATGCTGATTTGCTGCACAAGAAACATTTCTTATTATCACTGTTAAAAACTGCTTATTTTTTTTGTGGATACCGGGATGCTTGGTTTTCAGGATTCTTTGATGAACAAAGTTTAAAATAACTGCATTTATTTAAAATAGATATATTTTGTAATAATGTATAGACTTTATTGTCACTTTTGATCAATTTAATGCATCCTTGCTGAATTTTTATTACTTCACCTCAAACTTTTGAACGATAGTGTAATTGGAAAAGCTTGGATTCCAAATATAGTTTTAAGTAGAAAAAAAGGACACCACTACAAATGGCTGTCCCCTCAAATAGTGTACTATAGGGGGCGATTTCAGACACATCCTAAGAGTAGAATGTTGCACACTTCATGCATTCAACTGTCACAGATTTAAATACATAGCGGAGGGGGAGGGGCTCTCAGACTCCAATGTTGAATGACAAAATAACCTTACACGATTTAGTACATAGTGTATAAGTGCATAGTTCCTCATTTGGGACGCAACTATAGTTTTGTGCTAGTTGTAATGTGTCTCACTTTATCACTGCTTGTTTTTTAGCGTTCATCAATGGGCCCAAGTGTTGGACCTCCGATTTCAAAACGGGGAAGAGTCAGCGGGCGTTCAGGAGATCTACTAGGGACAAGACCAATGGAGAAGGTTGGTAGAAGTTTATTAAGGCTGATATTTATTTTTCTCCATCTCATTTATTTTGAACAAGTAAATGCAGATACGTGTTTCAGTATAAAAAATCCACGAAAAGTAATACATTAAGCAGAAATTATCTGCATGTTGAATATTTGATGCCGCTATGCATCGTTTGAGTCATCCTGTTAAAGTCAGTATAAAATATATATCCTATATTGCCATTTAATGAAATGGCTCCTCCTGGCTTAGATGTCTGTTGGGATTGTAGCACACAGTTAGCAAAATGTCAGGTATGTTTTGTGAAATGTAGAGTCTCCTTCATTTTTTTTCCCCCTTCTATCAGTAGGGGGATCATAATATCCCCTCTATAGGTTAGTCTGGTGTCGTTTCTCATCAGCTCGTTCGTTCATCAGTCCCTCATCGGACTGCTTGCCATCATATTGGCCACACCCACCACTACACTGCTCGGATGAGAACAGCAGTGGACCATGTCCTGTCTGTCTCCCTCCATGGGACTCGTATCACTCCCACTCAGCTGGCACTGATCACTAAGAGAGAAGCAAAGCAATTTGGCACTTTGAGAAACTACATTTGTCCTTGTTGCCAGGAACGTGGACATGAGCTTGATAACCAATTGTTATGCTACTCAAAGGGTCTTGCATTCCAGCAGAAAGAATGATTGGCTTCAAATGGATTTTTTGTGTGTGTTTTTGTGTGTATGTGCTAAGGAAATCGAGACGACGGTTGTGAAGGCGTCTGTCTCTACCCCAGAGACTGGAGGTCAGATTCACATGGTAATAGACATAACCCAGGAGACTCCAGAACATCCATCCAGGGCTTTCAGAAATGAAGATTTCCCGTCTGTTGATGGTAAATAAGCCTCGGAGGCGCCACTTTCACTGACACATTCTAACCTTCCCAAACTAACCAGAGTCGTGCATGTAGAACAAACGTCTGTGTGGGCACATAGTGAAGTCACAGAGGCTGAAACGCTTGTTGAAATGGAGGCGATCGCCCCTGAGCCTGCCGTCCCTCAGCACTTCACGCCCATCGTGGATAAGACTTCCCAGCATGTATTTCAGCAAAAAACAGTAGGAGGCCATTCAGTTGTACTTCTCAACATGTTGCGTGGCTTTTACACCTGGTATTTACATCTGTTTCTTGAGTCATGTATCAAACATGTATTAGATTTTTTTTTCTATTAGTTTCTTTGACTTTACAAGAGATTGATTACATTGGTCAGAAGAGAGAAAGATGTCAGATTTGGAGTTACATTTGTAATCACTCCCTCAGCTGATGTATTAGAAACACTCACGCAGCAGCATTAACTAGTTTTCTGTCATTTAATGCAAAAGTAATATAACACAATGTATAGTTTTAGAAATGTGCATAAAAGAAAATAATAAAAATAATAATAATTTTGGTAGATTTAAGATGTTAATAACTGTGAAAATATGTCATCACAATCTGTGAAAAAGTCCATGTAAAATAGTTTTTTATTATTTTATTTTATTTTATTTTATTTATTTTAATGGGTCTCACTTTAGCACCGTTGTTGGTCGCCCAATGCTATAATTTAATATACACTTAATCTAAAAATATATTTTATTTTATTATATGAACATTTTAAATAAACATGAATTTATTATATAAAATATACAGTGCTATGCATAAGTTTAGACACCCATGCTAAAGTTGACTCAAAAGAGGAATAAAAAATCATCTTTTGGAAATTAAACTTAATGCCTTAATTAAAAAAATTTGGAAAAATCCAACCTTTAAGGACACCAATTTTCTTTGTGAATGAATAATGTATCGTAAATAAATAAATGTTCTTCCTTAAAATACAGGGTGCATAAGTTTGGACACCCCTATGTTAAATTCCCATAGAGCCAGACAGATTTTTATTTTTAAAGGCCAGTTACTTCATGGATCCAGGATACTATGCATCCTGATAAAGTTCCCTTGGCCTTTGGAATTAAAATAGCCCCACATCATCACATAGCCTTCACCACACCTAGAGATCGGCATGGTTTTATTTCAGTTAGCCTAATAGTTGGTTTGATTTGCATTGAGAGATGATCTTATGGAAAGTACTCCATGCCAATCTCTAGGTATGGTGAAGGCTATGTGATGATGTGGGGCTATTTTAATTCCAAAGGCCAAGGGAACTTTATCAGGATGCGTAGTATCCTGGATCCATGAAATAACTGGCCTTTAAAAATAAAAATCTGTCTGGCTCTATGGGAATTTAACATAGGGGTGTCCAAACCTATACACCCTGTATTTTAAGGAAGCACATTTATTTATTTACAATACATTATTCATTCACAAAGAAAATTGGTGTCCTTAAAGGTTGGATTTTTCCTAATTTTTTTAATTAAGGCATTAAGTTCAATTTCCAAAAGATGATTTTTTTATTCCTCTTTTTAGACAACCTTAGCATGGGTGTCTAAACTTATGCATAGCACTGTAGTTACTATTCAGTGTTCATCATGTTATTATTCCAGTATATAATATGTATATAATGTATAAAATAAAGTTCAATAAGGAAAGACTGCCAAACGTCCTGTTTCTAGTTCACTATTGTTTAAAATAAGTGGCTGAGGTAAAAAAAAAAAAAAAAAAAAAACTTAACAAGACCCATGATAACACCAATCTGACCTTAACATGCCATACTGCACATCTTATTGTGTTGGTTTTGTTTTTAATTGTTGTTATTATTATTATTATTATTATTATTAAACTGTCAGAGTAATACAGCCTTAAATTGTAAGGGGCAGGGGACTATAAATTGACCTTGGAATTATTTAAAATAAATATAATTATAAAAAGAAATGCCAGGTGTAAACAGGGTCTGTGTTTGATGGCACTGTGCATGTTGCGACTGACCGCCAAGTCAGCATTTAAAATTTTCTAGGTGATTCGTCCAGAGACATGCATACCATGTGGGAAGAGGATTCGCTTTGGGAAGATGGCCGTAAAATGCAGAGACTGTCGAGTGGTGAGCCATCCTGAGTGTAAACAATTATGTCTGGAGAAGTGCAGCCCTAATGCTCATGGATCAGCTCAGCCCAATGAGGTATTCACCTTTCGTACTGTAGTAGTGTACATGCATATTCTTATGTAAAGATGACATGTTAAAATTTTCGTTTTTTTCCCCGCTTTATAGGGGACATTAGAGAGCTTTGCCCCCTCCACACATCCACGGATTCCCTCTTTGATTGTTCAGTGTGTTCATGAAATCGAGAGAAGAGGACTTGAAGAGGTGTTTAAATAATACACCAACACAAGGATAGTTTCTCAAGCTGAAAGTATAATTACAGGGCTTGAATCATAGCACTGTATAATTGAGTTTCATTTGGATTTTCAAATCATATTGCAGTACATTACAACATCCAGTTACAGTGTATACAGTTGATGTATGAAATTTCTCTCCAACCGCACTGATATGTTCTGTCTGACTGCGGTATGTAGAGGGGTATTTACAGAGTGCCGGGAGGAGAGCGACTGGTGAAGGAACTGAGGGAGAAATACATGTGTGGGAAAGGCCTGATGATGCTCCACAAAGTAGAAGAGGTTCATGCTGTCTGTGGACTCCTCAAAGACTTCCTGAGGAAACTCAAGGAGCCTCTCATAACATTTAAGCTTCACAAAACATTTATGGAAGCTTCTGGTAGGTTTTCTTAATAATGATATTATGGAGAAGGATTTCATTTTAAATTGAAATATGCACTACTGTTCAAAAGTTTGGGGTCAGTAAGATTTGTTGTAATGTTTTTGAAAAGTATCTTCTGCTCATCAAGGCTGCATTTATTTGATTAAAAAATACAGTAAAAACAGTAATACTGTGAAGTATTATTACAATTTAAAAATAACTTTTCTATTTGAATATTTATTATTTATTTTAGTTATTCCTGTGATGCAAAGCTGAATTTTCAACAGCATTACTTCAGTCTTCAGTGTCACGTGATCCTTCAGAAATCATTCTAATATGCTGATTTGCTGCTCAAGAAACATCTTATTCTCCACCTCCTTCTCCTTCTCTTTTCAATTTGTTGATGAATATCATGTTCAGAAAAGTATATATTTTTTTTTTGTCCATTTATAATAGCTTACTATCACTTTTCAACAAATTAGTGTTGAAACCGTATTCATTTATTTATATATATATTACATGCCCCAAGCTTTCGGGCTAAAATATTCATGGTTCAATATTATAATTCAATATTTACAGTGTTTATTTAAAGGGCACTTAAAACTTACAGTAGTTCTTACAGCAGGCATTCAGGGCTCACTGGTCCTTCCAAACCATGCAAAAAAAAATCATATGATCAGTTGGACTCGCCCTAGACTCGCCCTACTCTGGTCTCAACCCAAACTCGAATGAACAGGTCTCGACTACAACACTGGGTGAAATGTTTTCAGTGCAGAAAAACTGACATTTGCGTCATTGAATTGGTTTCAAAAACTGTATGTCCCAAACATATTGTCCTTACTCCCTAAAACTTTTTTCCCCGCTCAATCATCATCGAGTCTGTCAGGAGACCCATCTTGTCCTGACATTAATAGTCTCAATTTGACTTTCACAATTTGGTATTCTTTGAGCAGTCTGACTAGATTATCCAAAATGGTTGCAATTTTGCAGAGGGTGGATTCTATAACAAGCGTCTGGCGCTTGTGTATGCCTGAGGCACTAGGACGTATGCTACCCTCATTCATTTTGGGGCGGATGGTTATTTCCCATTACTTGTGATATAGTTGACAAGTCCCTGATGACTTGGAAACAATCAATGTCGAACGTTATCTCCCAAACCAGCGCTTGTCTTTTTCAGCGTTTTAATTTCAGTCGCCGCTGCTGAATGGAGGGTAAGTGGCAGATTTAGGAGCAGTCAGGGTGCTTCTGCTATTATTATGGAGTTTTTTTTTTCCCTAGCCCTCATAGATTCAGGATGACTCCAGGGTAAAGTACCTCCCTTTTAAATTATAAATTGGATTGGATGTCATGGGGAGAGTCATATTGTCTAATTTCCTTGGCTAGGAATGGTTGTAGCATATAAATGAGAGAAAGTCCTTCATAATGCATTGCTGTTACAGGTGTTTGTTCCTGCTCACTGAAAACTAATATCCTTAAGTCAGAAAAGTTGATAAAGTGATTAATTCACCTATAATATCGGAGATATGGCTCTTGTAATGGAGCGTAATTGAATCCCTGTGGCTGGCATTTTTTTCACTCACAGAGATGGCTGATGAAGACAAGAGCGTAGAAACAGTAATAAAGAATATCAAAGAGCTGCCGAAGCCTAACAAAGACACCCTGTCCTTCCTAATCCTGCATTTGCAGAGGTAAAATGCTCTAATTTAAATATTTCTGCAACTCTGCCTTCGTATACTTTTTTTTTAAGCATGCTTGCTTGTTTTGCAACCGCATTCATGTTGTTTCTCAGGGTAATGCATAGTCCATCGTGTCAGATGGATCAGAATAACTTGTCCAGAGTGTTTGGCCCCACTATCATTGGTCACGGGATGCTAGAACCTTCTCCCATGACCATTATGAGAGACACAAACACACAACCCAAAGTGAGTTGCTAGAAAATCAGGATGTGATCAATTGCTTGTGTATTTTATCTTACATGTCAAGAAATAAACCTATTCTAACTTCTTTGCAACAGGTAGTGGCTCGGTTACTGTCGTTCCCCTCAGATTTCTGGGAAGGCCTGCTAGCTGAGAAGGATCCACTTGTCCCTCCTGTGGTTGATTCCAACATCAGCAATGTCGGCCCAAGCACTAGCAGAGGTACATGCATTAGTATCCACCATGTGTTGAGTTCAAAGTCAGTCGGTTAAAGTTAAACTGCTCACTAGTTGCAAATTTCATGCCATTTAAATTGTTCACATGATCTTCTCTATTTGTATTTTTAACACAATGTGTACATTTTAACTTTAATCATTAACTTTGTTCCTGAATGTGTCTTTCAGATAAGATATTCAAACCTCTGACCTCTCCTGAGATGAGTAAATATTCTAAAACTACATCCGGCGGCTCAATCAAGGGTCGGATCAAGCACTTTGGTGGCACTTTCAATAACTCGTAAGCTACTAATCCTCATGCAACTTTTATTGTATTGGTCTTCAGCTTAGTATTGCATGCTTTCATAAAAATTCTCTCCTTTCTAGAAGCAAACCAAAAAATGAACCAGGAAAAAAGAAATTCTTCACATCCCCCAAATGATTTGTGTGTGTATAAATGTGTATTTTGTGTGCCAGATAGTTGCACTGGGACACTTTGCTTCGGTGGCTTGAACTGTTTTTTCCTACCACGCTTAAAGTGCTTTAGCACTTTATATCCTATCTTGGAAAATAACTTTTCTTATGAATTTAAGTCTGTCCGGAAAGAAAGAACCTTGAGACATGAGACTACACTTTTTGTATTGTTTTTGTAAAGGGTTTAAATGTTTTTTTTATAATAATCATGTATAAAAATAATGTCCTGGAAAATATCTAAAGGCGGTATAATATAAACGCGGTGAAATATTGATTTGAAATAAACTAGATGAATTCATGTCTTGTGTACTTTGTATAAGTCACATATGGATGGCACTGTCTGCATTAGTGCCCTCAGAAGTCAGGCAGTATCTCTGGGAAATTTTAACTCTTTCCAAACTGCAAAAATGTTTTGGGGCATTTTATTTCTATTATTAATGTGATGTCTGTAATTGAATAATTTGTCTTGGCCTTTCAAGGTTAAGAAAAATAATTGATGGTCTTGTAGCTCTTTCACCATAAATATAGAGACATTGTGATTTTTCTACAAGGCCAGCAGTAAATTACTTTATTACCTTATGTGACTTAATCAAAATGTAATTTATTGCAGACGTCTAACTATTGCACTGCGCTCGGCTTTCATACAGAGAGCAGTCACAGAAACATCAATTATTCAAATCAATTACCAACACGACTGGTATCCAATTACAGGATTTTACCATTTGTCTTACCGTTTTTTGTTTTACATGACATGTTAAATGCTGGAACGAAATGGTAACAGTGCGCAAATAAAACTGCCTTTTTTGCACCTTTCTTTGGCATTTCACTGACACAAGGGAGCCAACAAGCTGTAAATAAAATGCATTTCAAGTCTTTTCAGAAACAGATTGACAAAGTGATTTTCTGTAGCAGAATTATGTTAGCATTTGTTTTATCCAGCTTTGACATGATGACACTGGTGGTAAATCTGTGCACAATACAGCACCAGACATTTTTACATGAATACCCCTGAATATTCAGAGGATTCATCCATTATTAATGTTTACTTTCAAAGATCTGTTTTTTGTAGATTTGTATGCAAACGCCGTACACTGAAACTACAGTATGATCTGGTTTTTGAAGCTTCTGTTGAGGTCTTTATGTGGCAGGACGATGGAGTTGAGAATGATGACCTCAGATGGAATATTTACATTGCAGCCTGATGAGACAGAGGGAGAAGTATGTGTTTAGATAAATCACTCTCAAAAACATAATATATTCATGATGGTGTCCTATAAAATTACCTAGAATTGTAATGGAAGGTGTTAATTTTCCATCTCTGAAGAGTGTCTCGCTGTCAATTTTGGCATATGGGTCATTAGGATTCGGATCACTAGGGGTCCCTTCTACTCTGGCCCATTTGCCAATAGTGCTGCCCCAGCCCACAATACTGTTCAACACACAGCTGTGATCCTACAGAAGACACAGTCAGTTTATATGCTGTATATTGTGTTATTATGAGTCATTGGTTTCAATTTTCAGACAAAGCAATATGAAGAGAAAGTGGCATGAACTCACTTGTAAAGTAGCACCATGGAGGATGATGGACTCCCTCACACGAACTCCTGCGCCGATCGTTACTCCTGTTCCTATGGACACGTTTGGTCCTAACTGAAGGGAAAAGAAACACCAATATAACATGGTTACAAGTCATTACAGGTTACTTATAATGCAAATGATAAAACAAGTCAACTGTCCAAAAATATTTTGCACACAACAATCTCTGCGCCACTAACATCACCAAGTGAAATTGCAAAAATGACAACGAACAAGTTTCCACCGTCGTTTCCAAAAATGGCCCCTATATGGTTTAGTAATAATGACCTGGGTCCAACAGTGTGATTCCTTAGTGCATGTTATTCTAAAGCAGAGATGCACAAACCAGGGCCTGTGTCTATCATGCCTTATAAAATTGGAGAAAACTTTAATTTGTCATTTCTCTCTTCTTTTTTTTTTACATTTGTACATTTGATTTAAAAAAAATCTAAATATTAACATACAATTGTTGGATATAATGCAACACTTTGCTGTACTTTTGGCCCACGTCCCCCAATAAAGATTGACATTTGGCCCTTCGAAGTAAAAAGTTTGGGAAAAATGTAATAATCACTTGACTAGAGAACTGATGACTTTTCTTTTGACATGACCAAGACTAAAATAATGTTATGTTAGTATTAGTGCTGTCAAATCAATTAATTGCATCTAACAAAAGGTTTTGTTTACATAGTATGTGTGTGTGTACATATTATTATATTATTATTATATGTCTGTATGTGCGCATGTCTGTGTATATATACATATACACAGATATACTGTATGTATATATATATGTGTGTGTGTGTATATGTATATATATATATATATATATATACAGTATATATACATATGTATAATATATATAAATGTAATATATATATTATACATATGTATATATACTGTATATATATATATATATACAGTATATATATATATATACAGTATATATATACAGTATATATATATATATACAGTATATATATATATATATACAGTATATATATATATATATATATACAGTATATATACATATGTATATATATACAGTATATATACATATGTATAATATATATAAATGTAATATATACACATTATGTAAACAAAAACTTTTGTTAGATGTGATTAATCTCAAGTAATTGATTTGACAGCACATTAATTTCGAACTAAACATACTTAACATAAAATCAAATATTATAGCAAACATTTTGCACATTTCCTGCTGAACATCCCATTTTACGCAGAAGTGCAAGTTGCAAATTGAAAATGTATTGTGTAGAGAAACTAATCAATTTAACTATAAAAGAGAACTTACTACAGCAGTTGGATCAATGTTGGCAGTTGGATGTATATAAACATTTCCTAAAATAAAATAAAAAATGCATTAGAAGGACTGCATGAAAAGCTTTTACAGGCAGAAAAATGTGATATTTCCACAAAGCATTTACCTCTGGTCTTCGGCCCTCCATCTGTATTGGTAGCTAACCTCTCTGGATGTGTCTTGTGATACTGGTTAAGATACAAGCGGCTTGCATAGATCGCAGATCTGACAGAGGGGAGGGCATAACATTAACTATAATAACACAAACGTTATCAAATGTGGTTACAGAGAACATAATCAGAGCATAAATCTAATGATACAGCATATGTCAAGAACTAACCCTGCAGATTTGATCTGACTCCAGAAGCGGTCTGTTTTGTACACATATAGCTTGCCCTGTCCTGCCAGTGCAGTGAAGATGTCCTGCTCCAGACGGATCACCTCTGCCCGATGCCAGCCGTTGGACTGCTCTTCTCTGAGAACAGCACACAATGCATAGTAGTAAATAAAAGTTTTCATTTCACCCTCTGGTGATATCAGGAAACGTACTCGGTTACTAACGTAACCTCGGTTCTCTCTAGAAGAGGGAACGAGTACTGCGTTTTATCAAAACGCTACGGGAAAAGTCTCTTTTCACGAAACACTGAAGCAAAAAATTATCCTTTAATTTTCATATATGTAAAACGCGTTGCGGCAGCAGCAGTCAGCTATGGCGAGACGGCTTGCTCGCTCATTGGCTGCTCTGCGGCAACTGCTTAAGCCTATCGAGCGAGGCCTGAGATGACGTCAGGCCAATGAGGGCGCTTCGCGCCCTCCTCGCCACTTCCCGCCGAAACGGGCGTGGCTTACCTCTATAAAAGGAGCTCGAGAAGGCTGATTCACTTGATTTTGATCGCCGAAGCGAACCAGAGTGAACCGTACGCACGGCAGAGAACGCAGTACTCGTTCCCTCTTCTAGAGAGAACCGAGGTTACGTTAGTAACCGAGTACGTTCTCTTACGAGAGTTCTCTCGTACTGCGTTTTATCAAAACGCTACGGGAACCCCTTGCAAAACGCCGTGCGTGCTGGGATAAAAACACTGATCACCGGAAGCTATTTCAGGCACACAGTGCATAATCACCAGATTGACTCACACAGAGTCAGGGAATAAGGGTGGGAGCCTTAATTCCCTATACTGTAGCGTCGTAGAATAGACATGTCCACAGACGCAAGTATAACGTCACATAGACAGGGTAGGGAACCTGAACTAATGCGGGAAATGTGGGTCTTACACAGTTCTGCCCAAGATAGTCGGTAGCGCATTGCGCATGGGTTTCAGTGGTCTGACTAGACGGCTGAACAGATTACACCGACAAAAGCTTAGCCTGTAAGGCGGGAACCTCTAGGTTATAAAACCTGATAAATGTAGACGGAGAGGCCCAGCCTGCCGCCGTACATATATCCTGTAGGGAAATCCCGCTGGACCAAGCCCACGAAGAAGCAACGCTTCTCGTAGAGTGCGCTCTGACTCCCAACGGGCATGGAATGCCCTTGACAGTATAAGCTAGCGCTATGGCGTCAACTATCCATCTGGATAGACTTTGTTTCGAAACAGCCATTCCTTTGGAACGTCCGCTGAACGAGACAAAGAGCTGCTCTGTCTGTCTGAAGACAGCAGAGCGGGACATATAAGCTCTTAAAGCCCTAACAGGGCAAAGAAAACTCGAGTCCCCTTCCTCACTCAATGCCGGCAGGGCAGCCAGGGATATAACCTGAGCCCGAAAAGGCGTGTTGAGGGATTTCGGCACATAGCCATGCTTAGGTTTGAGTATGACTTTAGAGTCATTAGGACCAAACTCCAAGCATGCCGGGCTCACAGAGAGCGCGTGCAGGTCGCCTATGCGCTTCACTGAAGCGAGAGCCATCAAAAACACTGTTTTGAAAGACAAATGTTTGAGGCTAATAGACTGGATAGGCTCGAAAGGGGCACCTTTCATGGCCGCTAGGACCGTAGAAAGGTCCCACAAAGGAACTGAAGGAGGTCTGGGCGGATTCAGTCTCCTAGCTCCCCTGAGGAAGCGGATGACTAAATCATTCCTTCCCAGCGACTGACCCAGCGTTGAACCAAAGAACGCTGAAATAGCCGCCACATACACTTTGAGCGTGGAAGGGGATCTGCCCTTATCCAACAGCTCTTGTAGGAAGGAGAGAACCTCCGTTACCTCACATTCGAGGGGTGAAATGCTCCGAGCTGTACACCAGCCGGAGAAAACCGACCACTTCGAAGCATAAAGCCGCCGTGTCGACGGTGCTCTAGCCTGAGTGATGGTATTCACGACTCCCTCTGTGAGACCAACGGGTATCCGTTGAGCACCCACACATGAAGGGACCACAGTTCCGGGTGTGGGTGCCAAATCGAGCCCCCGGCCTGCGAGAGGAGATCTCTCCTCAACGGCAGTGGCCATGGAGCGATATCTGCCAACTGCATCAGAACTGGGAACCATGTCTGGTTCTCCCAGAACGGAGCTACAAGCAGGACTGGGCATTTCGTTTCCCTGACCCGTTCCAGCACCTGTGGCAGGAGGGAGACGGGGGGAAAAGCGTATAACGGGCAGCGCGGCCACCTCCGGGACAGCGCGCTGTCGGTCTTTGAAAAGAACGCGGGGCAGAGCGCGTTTTCGCGGGGCGCGAAAAAGTCCACCTCCGCTCTGCCGAATCTCTCCCACAACAGCCGGACTGTTTGTGGGTGTAGAGACCATTCGCCCGGGGGAACATTGTTCCTGGACAGTCTGTCTGGGCCCACATTCTGAAGCCCAGGTACATGCACTGCTCTCAGCGAGCGTAAGTTGTGCTGAACCCATAGTAGGAGGCGTTTCGCCAGCCTGTACAGGGATATGGATTTCAGACCGCCCTGGCGATTTATGTAGGACACCACAGCCATGTTGTCCGAACGGACTATGACGTGTTCGTCCTTGATGCGGGGACAAAAAACGCGTCATCGCGTTGTGCACTGCCAGCATTTCTAGGCAGTTTATGTGTAGGAGCTTTTCTCGTTCCGACCACAGGCCGAAGAACGGTCTGCCCTCGAGCAGAGCTCCCCATCCCGAGGTGGATGCGTCTGTCGACACCATCCTCACTCTCGAGGAAGTCCCCAGGCTTACACCTGATTGGTACCAGTCGTCCGCCGTCCAAGGCGCCAGGGCTGAAACACAGCTCTGATCGACCTTGAGGCGTAATCGACCGGTCGCCCACGCTCTGCGCGGTACCCGCGTTTTCAACCAGAACTGCAGCGGGCGCATGCGGAGCAAGCCCAGCCGGAGAACTGACGATGCTGAAGCCATGAGACCCAGCATCTTTTGAAACTTCCTGAGCGGGGTGACAGCGCCGCGGCGGAAAGACCTCGCCGCGCGCTGAATGATCAACACGCGCTGTGGTGACAGCCGCGCTGTCATAGACTGTGAGTCCAGAACGACGCCCAGAAACAAAATCGTTTGGCTGGGGTTCAGTGAACTCTTCGCCCAAATGACCGTGATACCAAGATTCTTGAGGTGATCGAGTAAAATGGTTCTGTGCTCCACGAGCTGTGATCGTGATTGAGCTAGGATCAACCAGTCGTCCAAATAGTTCAGCACTCGCATGCCTCTGAGTCTGAGAGGAGCGAGCGCTGCGTCCATGCATTTCGTAAATGTACGGGGTGCTAGGGACAAGCCGAATGGCAGGACTGTATACTGGTATGTCTGACCCTCGAAGGCGAATCTCAAGAATCGCCTGTGATGTGACGCTATCTGTATTTGAAAATACGCGTCCTTCAGATCTATCGACATGAACCAGTCTTCTCGGCGAACATGCGCGAGAATTTTGCTGGTTGCGAGCATTTTGAAACGGCGTTTCACTAATACTCTGTTCAGTCGTCTGAGATCCAGAATGGGTCTGATACCGCCGTCCTTTTTGGGGACTAGAAAGTATCTGCTGTATATCCCCTGTTCGCTTTGAACTCGGGGAACAAGCTCTATCGCCCCTTTGCTTATCAGTTTTGATATTTCGGCGCGAAGTAGGTGTGCTACATTCAGCGGAACCGAAGTTTCGACGCGCGCTGTGAAGCGCGGAGGGCGTCGACAAAACTGTAGCGAGAAGCCTCTCTTTATAATGCCTAAGACCCAGTCCGAAACCCCTGGAATAACGGGATAAACAAAAAGTTGAGAGAGCAAGAAAAAGAAAAAAGCATGAAGAGTCTGTGAGTTCAGTAAAAACATGGCGCACGAGTGACAAGTCCACCACACTCGCTTTACCCAGACCCTCAACATCATCATGTGAATCATTTGATAAACTGTGTCTCTTCTGTGGTGAAGTGGGCAAAAAAAAGGAACTGAGGAGGGCTGCCACCCTTGGCTTGGATAGAAAAGTGAAAGAATGTGCTCAGGTGGTGGGTGACAGGCATCTATTGGCTGAACTAGCTGCTGGTGACATGGTTGCTATTAATGCTGTTTATCATCGTGCATGCCTGACTAGGCTCTATAGAAAAGCAGAAACTGTTGGATGTGACTCAACTGAAAGTAATGCAACTAAGGTCATCAGAGCACATGTCCTCAATGAGTTGCTCGAATACATCGAGGACTATCGTTGCTCAGGGGAATCACTGGCAATGTCTGACTTGACAGCCCTCTATGACAAGCGCATTGCTGATCTTGGATTTCCAAACATCAAATGCAACACCACACGCCTTCGGAAGGATATTGAACGCCTGATTCCTGACATCAGATCAGTACAAATAAATCGTGTCTGGTCCATTGTATTTGATGATGACCTGAGCAAAGCTGTTGCTAACATGAAAAACAACACTTCTACCGATGTCTCCATCATCTTCAAAGCAGCCAAAATCCTTCGGCAAGAGTATCTCCCCATGAAGCATGCTTTTACAGGTGCCTTCTCAACTTCCTGTGAAGCTGATTCTATCCCTCCCATGCTGAGACCGTTCTTACACATGCTTCTTGATGGATCAGGTATTGATCAGCCACCTCCTGGACCTGAGAAGTTCCAGGCTGCAACATCCATTGGGCAGCAAATAATTTTCAACTCTGTAAGATGCAGATCCAAGAAACATGGCAGTGTTCCTCATCACATAAGAGAGAGGGAAACACCAGCTTCGCTATATCTGGCAATGAAACTACACCAGCAAAGTGGTAGTAGATATCTGGTGGAGGCCATGCATAAAAGAGGAATGTGTGTCATATGACCGCTTGAAAACATTTAGCATAGATATAGCGAATTCAGTGATCAGTCACTAGGAGCAGATTGGTGTCGTGGTCCCACCTCAGGCAGTCCACTTAATAAAAGGGCCGATTTTGTCAAATAGGGTGTCAAATTTCGTTCAACCTACCCTCCATTCGATGGCAGACATGTCATACTTCATCCGCGACTCAAAAAAACGTCATGCTTCTATACAAAATCTTCGAGCTAGAGTGCATTGAATCAGTGCGAACAAAAGCGGAGCTAGTGTGCGAGTGAGCCATTTTATCAGAGCAATATTGTCAACGTCAGCGAGTATTTGCATTAGATTATTATTATTATTATTATTATTATTATATCTAATGGCATCAATAAAGCTTACCCGCAATGAAGTGTTGGGTCTTCTATTCGTGGACCCTGATTATGAAGGGGAATATCTGCCTGATTCTGAAAGTGAAAGTACCGTGTGTGCCTCTCCACAATCGCGGTGACAGTATTGTGGTGGAGACTTTGTTTGTCTAATGCCACTGGGTATGTTAGACGAGGTCGAAGTATTCATAGGACAGTTAGGGGGCAACGTGGAGGCAGGGTGGGGAGTCGCAATGACAATGACAGTAGTCCGAGCTGTGCACATTCGGCGCGCGCGCGAGGCAGATTTGGCCGCGCTGCTCCCAGCAGGACCAGAGACGGTGTGACACGGGGCAGAGGGGCTATTATGCATAGTCTATCGCAAGCTGATGGGAATGCCGGCTTTTGAGTACTTGGCCAATGAGGACGATTTACTATATGTAGTAAATAGAGTATCTCTACAGCAAAAGGCCAACCACTACTTGCATTCGGTTTGTTTCTACCATTTATTAGTAATGATTTACACAGTTTGTTTACTACTTACTATTTACCTGAGCATTCAGTATTGTGCAATATAGCATACAGAAGGTGAGGGACATTTTGGGGGGAAAGAAGTGCTGCATTTGATAATTTTATCATTTAAACGTGACTTTTCATGAAAATTCTATAATCCAAGATGGCCGCCACCATAATGACGTCATAATATGCAAATTAGATGGGAAAATGTAATCCCTACATAAACTTTGGGTCATCCTTAATATTTCTCTAATTTACAGAAAGTCTCTATCTTTTATCACTTTTAAGATATAGCCTTTTGAAATTAAGATGTCAAAATCGAACATTTTAGGAAAAAACCTCTGGCGCCGAAACACTGTGTTTGGCATGTGTTTTTTAATAAAAAATTGCATACTTCACCTCCAATTGTCATGGTAAGGACAACATTATTGTTTTTTAGTCTTGGAACCTATTTTATTGGACTCCTTGACCCCAAAAATGTACACGTTGATACCAAATTTGTCATTATAGCTATAACAGAAGCAAAGATATGGGCCTCTCAAGTATGGTCGGCGGCCATTTTTAAAAAATGTGCGTATATAAGATACAAAATGTGATCTCACGTGTGTCTTAGGATAAATTTATTTCTATGGCCCTAAGGTACTTCCATACCAAAGGGGACCTTTGCATCATGACTTGAAGTCAAAAGTCACTTAACCTCCCTACTAAACAGGGAACTGAGAAATGTGAGAGAAAAGAGGTCAGACCGACCAACGGTGGGACTAAGAACACTCTTTTCTCCTTCGCCGGTGAATGACGCGTGCAGAGGCAGGGTAGCTTTTCTTGTAACGTAAAGAAAAACTAATCCCGCCGTCCGCTTCCAGGAAGGGCAGCCTCGGAAAGGATGCCTGGCGAGTCCTCAGAGTCACCGTAGGCAATTGGCTCGGAGCGAGCGCGAGCGCTGCATGAGAAGGCGTCTTGAAAAAGACGCAGCTCTTTTAGGGGTGAGTGTTGCAGCGAACACACACACACACAGAAAACAGAGCAATATAGCAATAAAGGATATAGGCGTCGGAAAGCGCAGCAGGTACGGCTGTAGAAGGCGGCGTTGGCCAGCGGCTTCGAGGGCTCGTCCCGCTGAAGTGCTTGCTTCGAACGACGCTTGCTTCCGTGATCCAGCGATGCGTGCGCTTCGCTGAAGAGATTAAAATCAAGTGAATCAGCCTTCTCGAGCTCCTTTTATAGAGGTAAGCCACGCCCGTTTCGGCGGGAAGTGGCGAGGAGGGCGCGAAGCGCCCTCATTGGCCTGACGTCATCTCAGGCCTCGCTCGATAGGCTTAAGCAGTTGCCGCAGAGCAGCCAATGAGCGAGCAAGCCGTCTCGCCATAGCTGACTGCTGCTGCCGCAACGCGTTTTACATATATGAAAATTAAAGGATAATTTTTTGCTTCAGTGTTTCGTGAAAAGAGACTTTTCCCGTAGCGTTTTGATAAAACGCAGTACGAGAGAACTCTCGTAAGAGAACTTTTTCTAATATCCAGGACAGAGTATGACATAAAATGACACTATGATGGACAGTCATTTAAAAAGGTACAAATGAAAGAATTAATGAAAATTAAAGGTAAATGCTGCATATGCATTCATGAGGAAATCAGAGTATTTAATAGAGTGCAACAGTCTGGTTCCAGAAGTATATATCACATTTTTGTTCTTACACAGTAATTTTTTATTGTGGGTGAAATATTCACAAAACAGATTGTCACCATTCACGATGCATATTGTTGCATTTTTGTATTGTGATATATTGTGACACAATATTTTGTTACACCCCTTATATACACGTATATATGTTTTGCAATAAACTTAAAATAAGTTGTTTCTATATACATAATGAACACTTTTAAATAATCGGTTTTAACTGTATGTCATTTGGACTAAAGCTGTTAAGTACACAGCCTTGTACCTTTATGTTTTTGTCTGATTTTCAATTATTTTATTGTTTCAAATCAACATTTTGTAATGTTGTGGTTCACCTCGTGGTTCATAACTTATAATGCTGTAAAGCTATGGTAGGCAATGTTTTTCATAAACACTTTTAGTTATACTGGTTAAAACGCTCTTGACATCAGGAGAGCAATCAATAATAGAAGTGGTCTAAATATATCTATATATATATATATTTAGACCACTTCTATTATTGATAAAGCAAATAATGTAGGTTAGGACTTCCCAAACACTTTTTTTAAATCCCTATGGTAAAAAAAATTGTTCCGGAACAATGGCCGCTGATAAAGCAAATAATGTAGGTTAGGACTTAGTTATAAAAAAAAAAAAAAAAAAAAAAAAAAAAATAATAATAATAATAATAATAATAATAATAATAATAATAATAATAATAATTATATATATATATATATATATATATATATATATATATTAGACCACTTCTATTATTGATTGCTCTCATGATGTCAAGAGCGTTTTAACCAGTATAACTAAAAGTGTTTATGAAAAACATTGCCTACCATAGCTTTAAAGTATATGTGTTTTATATGTGATATATGATATATATATGATATATGTGTGTTTTTTTTTTACATATATCTTCTCTGGAAGTCTCAGGACCAAAAAAATGTTCGTCCAATCATTGCATTTGGATGCAATAATAGGATGTCCTACCTGACTGTCCTACAGCACAGACATCACACGTCAACATCATGTGACTCTCATGACGCTTTGCAGACTGACCTCTGGTTGTGTGTTCATGAGTTTTGAAGGAGGCATGGCAGAGCGCTCTGAAGGGAGGGTGGGATCTAATGCTTTCAAAGCTAGCTTACAATTGCTATTGCCGAAATTGCCTACCCTAGCTTTCCCAAACACTTTTTTTAAATCCCTATGGTAAAAAAAATTGTTCCGGAACAATGGCCACTGATAAAGCAAATAATGTAGGTTAGGACTTAGTTTTAACCATTAGGATTTGACTGGATTTTGATTGTTAGGCTATAATATTATTGGTTAATATTATTATTCCCATCCACCAGACCTTGGTCAAGGTCAACAGAAAAAGAAAAGTAGTTTCAGAGGCAAAGAAAATTAAATTTGGATGAAAGAATATTAAAACAAACTTTGTATCAGGCAGCGGTTATGCTGGATTCAGTTCTAAGTGAATTTCAGAGATCAAACCTGAAAAACAGCCTATTCATAATGGTGTAAAAAAACGTGTGTGTAGTGTCGTTATCATCACACCACAACATGCTAACATGAATCTAGTTCACAGATCATACAAGCACGTGCGCTCACTGCAAAACCTACATCACACTTGCTCCTAATCAGTCTACATCATAGCCAAACCAGAGCTTCAGCCCACGTTCAAACTTACCCCTCATACGAATATCTGATGATGGAACAGGAAACAGAATGATGGCAGACAGGAGAGTTGGAGGGGGAAAGACAAATGAAGAGAACCAAGGAAAAGAAATGGATTAAGTATGCATGCACTTCCACTCAAGAACCCTACAGGTTTTGTCCCACTCACAACAGCATGTCCTGTTGATTCTTCTGGAAAACTTCTCCGATGTGCTGGAATATCTCTGGAGTGAACAGGTATATTCCACAGTTGATTATGTCACTCACAAATGTGCTGGGCTTCTCTACATAATGCAAGACCTGGGGGATATGATGAGACAATTATGGTCTCATTTGGTATCATGTAAACATGTTTTATTCATTATCAATTTGAAAATCCCCAGCATATAAAATGTATCCTTCCACACTGAAAACTCAAGTACCTCATCAGATTTTTCATTCTCAACAATGCAGCCGTAGTTCATGGACTGTTTTCTGTTGGCCTAAAACAATCAGATTTAAGTTTATTCATTTGATTTTCAAGAACCACTAAATCATAACAAAATATCATGGATCGCTTACCAAATCTTAAGTTAAAAACAAGCTAATACTCAAGTGAGAATCCTGTTTTATAAGTGGCTTGTGCCCAGGAAAAGTCTGCATTATAAAACGTAAATGGTTTGATACAAGAACTCCTTACAGTGGTGCCGAGGATGATGAAACTGTAAGCGTCTCCGTGCTCCTTCTGGAAGTCAAGCATCTCTAGCAGAGGAAACTCTGAGCACACGTCAGCATTCATGACAAAAAACGCCTCTGGACCGCCAGACAGGATCTGATCTCTGAAATGGTAGATTCCTCCGCCAGTGCCCAGAGCAGCATATTCCTGCAGGTATCTGAGGAAGATTTAGGACAATATAAATGATAGACTTGATTAAAGGAACTTTTCTGATTTTCCAACAATAAATACAAACGTAATATAATTAAGTAACTTACCTTATTGATATTTTGTAATCTTGTTGGGCGCATGACAAAAATCTGTTAAGTTCTTCATTGGGCTGATAAAAGCCAATGAGTAAGATCTCCTTCATATTCGGAAGCTTTAGAAAAAAAAAGTCAAACAATATATGAAATGTTAAACAAGGAAACAATAAAGCATGTATTTATTGCTATATGTACTGAGTGAGCATATACTGTATACCTTAGAACAAGCCTCAATGTGATGCTGCAGCATTGGCACTCCAGCCACTGGAAACAGAGGTTTGGGCACCTCAAAAGACAGAGGGCGAAACCGGGTCCCTGTATGAACAGCAGGAAAATACAAAATCATATACTCTAAAATAAACATAATTCACAAAATCATACACTCTATATTTATGAATTATTTCTTTAATTTAGGATACATTTCATGTCCCATGAATTTTCTTAACAAAAATCATATTTTATGCATTAAGGGAAAGCATAATCTCAGACAAAGAGTGTGAGAGTGTGAGTGTGAGTGTGTGTGTGTGTGTGTGTGTGTGTTTAAATAACGATAATGCTGCGTCTATTCTTGTAGGGTATATTTTATATCCACACAGAGTTTTGCATAATATCTCTTAAAATGACCAAAAAAAAAAAAACCTTTAAGGTAGATTTATAATAGAAAAAAATGCGCTGTAGTTAATGACAGTATCTGCACAAAATATGACTCTTAAATTCTTCATAACAATCACTGTAATATAATAGATAAAAGAGGCCCTAAACACATTTGATACTTGAAGAGTAGCACTTAATCAGAGTGTGTAGTGCCATACAGTTTGTCCATAACATAGTTGACAAATTAACCAGGGAAACATCATTTCCCTTGTAATTTCTAAATTATGTTTAATGATAAAACTTGGCAACTACCAGATATATTGCACTGAAGAAATATAACTGAAACCAATAGTCATTTTATAGAGAAAGCATTTTGTTGTGGTACTTTTTTTGTTGATATGAAATGTACCTCCAATTATAGAACGAGTCCAACATCTGTGGATATATATATATTAGTCATAAACAGTAAGAACAATAAGACATTCACCTATTCTGCTATTAGACATAGGCCTACACATACACACTATACAAGGTGAATTGTGCATAAGTCCTTTGATTAACTTAACGTTATGTGTTTTATATTTGTCTAGTTATTCCATTCACACAATTTTCAATGATTCGAGTATGAGGGACATCACCTTTTTGAGGACCTCCGATTAGAATGACAGCCTTCAGCATGCTTACTTGCTTCTTATATATACATATACATGACAAAACCAAAAAGCTATACAAATATTGTTGTTGACGTTGGACTGGAGTCAACAGGTAACAGTTGAGCAAGAGGTAAGTACTCAAGCTCCTTCAGAAAATCACTTTGATGCATAAATGTCCTTACATTACTGGCATCAACGTGCAGCAAAAAAGGAAGAAATAAATACAAGAAAATAATTTTATCTATCCTATTCCAAGGTAATCAACATGACAGCGGTAAAACCCAAAGACACCACACAGCGACAGTTCCGGAAGTGCCAGAGATTCAAAATAAAAGAGGTTTTCAAAATAAAAGTAATCCTAATCCTAACTGTCCTGAAAAAATATTCAGATAAATAAGACATCTGAATTACATTTATTTATTTATTTATTTATTTATTTATTTATTTATTTATTTATTTATTTATTTATTTATTTATTTATTTATTTATTTATTTAAAAATACAATTCTATCACTTGTGATTGTTTGGCCTACATTAAGTTTATTATTTCATATTGTTTACATTATTGTACATACAAAAATTATTTCCTTTCACAATATTCAAGTAAACTGAAAAATGTTCTGCTCTTTAGTTGTGTTCTGTGTGGCTACTTTCTTTTTTCGAGATCCTGCTCATTGTTATCTCTTACTCAAATAGTTCTAAAAGTTATGTTTTTTACTTGTTGAAAGTATAGTGCAAAAGCTGGTTGAATAATGTATTGTGCTGTGGTGTGTGGTTAACGCTTCGCATGTCTGGACACAAACACATCAAACACATTTTGCAGCCTGCTGCATGAACACACAGCCATGTCTTATCTGCCAGCCAAGACTTCCAGGCAGGTCTTTTCCATTCTAACCTTTACATAGGCTATTTGCAGTTTTTGTAAAAACTGTTCCTTTCAAAAACTCATGGGGAAATAACTATCACACTGATACCAGTATCAGATGCATTCCAGTATCAGAAGCATTATGATGAATGATGTGCAAATAAATGCTCAATCTTGATGCTGTGTCCAGTAAACTGACAAAAAAAGGGGGGTTCACATGTACACCAGGTGTGAATAGAGGCCATTTCTGACTCCTGCAGGACTCTGATAAGCAGGTCCTCTGCGGGGAATTTCAGACTCTTTCATGCCAATACAGAATTATAAGAAGGAGGGATAGAGGTTACACTGAATACACTCATAAATTTTCATCATTTCTTTAACCCACAGCTTGCTGAAAATGATTTTTTCTTCCTTTTTTTATTTACAATCAAGAAAATGTCATGCTTCAAACAATGAGCATTAAGACATAGGGCCTAACGTATCTAATCTAATCTATTGGATTTTATTTCCTTATCTAAAATATATCTCTATCTGATCTATTATTTTATCTTTGCTGCCCACATAATTTAGAGCCATGCAGCCAGGGATTACAAAAAAAGGGAAATTGCATTTCCTAAAGTAGATATATCATTGCTTGGAGTTGGAATTAATAAAATATAACACACACACACACACACACACACACACACACAGAGACAGACAGACAGACACACACACACATGTTGTATTTTAATTTTTTTTATGGGGACTTTCCATATATAGTGATTTTTATAAACTGTATATTCTATCCATTTACACTAACCCTATCCTTATACCCATCACAGACAACTCTCTGCATTTTTACATACAAAAAAAAAGAAAGAAAGAAAAAAAAGGTCTCATTGCTGTATGAATGGGAGAAAGTCTGACAATGTAAGTCAATGAGGTATTTGCAAACTTGTATCGTATATTTCTATCTTTATTTTATTTTTTTTATTTTTTTATTTTTTTTAGTAGCCTATTCTTGAAAGCTTAATAAATAGATCATTCACATGAGCATGAGTGTCCAAATGAACAGCTATGTTTTAGCGCCGTCTGTTGTTAGATAAGTTTTACTACTTATCATTAACTATGATGATCATTACAATAATGATTACAGTAAACAAGTCCTTCTGAACTTGTTGAACGCAAAGTTTTAAGAACAAGGCAATGTGGTCATGTGAAGATGATCTTTTCAGGTCATCAGAAAAATAAAAAAAGAATGAACTGTTCATATATATATATATATATATATATATATATATATATATATATATATATATATATATATATATATATTTTTTTTTTTTTTTTTTTTTTTTTTTATCTAAACAGTGGTCACATAATACGGTATTTTGGTAAGATGATGACAAGACTACTAAGTCGGTAAATAGATACTGAACACAGTCCAGCGAGGACAGTACCCTGGAAACTGGAGACGGCGCAACAATTCCTCCAAGTTGCGTTGCTTAGTTCCAGCCAATCAGAACGCTCCAATGTGCACCTCGCGCTCTTCACAACATCACCCGCTGCGTTATTTACGTAGAGCCGAACGACTTCTCTCTGTCTGCAGATCCGCTGGTGAGGTGACAGCTAACGTGGTAAGCCAAATATTACTACATTTATTTACAATTATTACGACTATGTTAACGTCACCCTGGCTAAACAGTTAAGAACTGATAACTTCTGTGATTAAAGAAACTTTTAAGTGAAAAATAAAGTGTAAATACTGTATTATTTAGGTAAGTTAGGCTAACTGTATGGAACTTCTTGGACTGCATTGGATATTTCGATATGTTATTCTGTATGTATACGTGTGTAAATAGAGAGAGAGAGAGAGAGAGAGAGAGAGAGAGAGAGAGAGAGAGAGAGAGAGACATCATTATTGTCTTGTGTTTCAGGGATATCACAATGTCTAAGTCAGACCCCCCTCCAAGTTACGAAGAGTCAAGACAGCTGCCTTATGGCCCACAGCAGCATGGAAACTATCCATACCCTCCCTATGGATATCCAGCCCAGCCAGCAGTGTACACGGGCCCGGGACAGCCAGGCATACACCCCCAGACAGGGCTGTGGCAGGGTCCTGGATACTCCCCTTCAGCAATGCCATCCTTTATAACACCAGCAATATTTTCCTCCAACCTAAGTAAGATTCGAATAAAAGTTCTTGTGTGAATCCTATTGCATAAATCTATTACTTCTATACTGTATTTATGTGTTTCGTTTGTAAAATTCAGGTTTCATTCCAGCAACCTGTTGCATAGGGCAGACAACCTTTGTACTATTTAGTTTTTACATACTCGTATTCTCTTTATCTCTCTCTCTCTCTCTTAAGATGCATCAGTCTGCTTTGAATAAAACTGAACTGCTTATAATTTGTTTTTTTTTTAAATCTGAATGGCATATATCTGGCATATATTTTGGGCCACCATGTATGTTTATCATTAGATATGTTTTGTGTGTGTGTGTGTGTGTGTGTGTGTGTGTGTGTGTTCATTGTTTTGTTGTAGGAGATGCAGAGGGCATCTCATCGACTGGCATATGGGACAGCATGAGTGTTCGCCACGCTTTCATTAGAAAGGTATTGAAACTATTTGTCCGAAAACTTGAACTATAGATTTATAAATACAACAATCTATAAATGCCACAAAATAAGCAATGGCTTCATGTAGAAAAACTGATATGCGTACACTTTTGTACCAGGTTTACCTTATTTTAGCCGCCCAGCTGTTTATGACTACTTCAATCATTGCAGTGTTCGCGTTTGTGTGAGTACAACAAATCCACAAATCCAACAAACAGCTGTGTGAATTTCATTCATTATGCATACTAGTGTAATGAAATGGGTGTGTTTGCATACATTCCTCATCTTACAGTGAGCCTGTGCGTCTTTTTGTGATCCAAAATCCTGCCATTTATTGGGCATCATTGTGAGTTATTTTACTGTCATGTCTATTTATCTAAAAATAAATGACAAAAACAAATATCATACACAAAAGTTTGAGGTCAGTATTTTTGAAAGCTAACCAAGGCTGCATTTATTTGATCAAAAATACAGTAAAAACAGTAATATTGTCAAATATTATTACAATTTAATATAATGTTTTCAATTTTAATATTCCAGTGATGGTAAAGCTGAATTTTCAGCATCATTACTCCAGTCTTCAGTGTCACATGATCCTTCAGAAATATTATAATATGCTGATTTGGTGCTCAAGAAACATTTCTTATTATTATCAATGTTCAAAACAGTTGTGCTGCTTAATATTTTTAGGGAAACTGAGATATTTTTATTCAGGATTCTTTGATGAATAGAAAGTTCAAAAATAAGAACATTTATTTGAAATAAAAATCTTTTGTAACATTATAAATGTCTTTACTGTCCTTTTTGATCAATTTAAAATATCCTTGCTGAATAAAAGTATTGATTTCTTTTTGTTTTAAACACACTGACCCCAAACTTTTAAATGAATATTATATTGAAGTAACAGTGGAATGTTTTTCACAGCCCTGTGTATCTTGTTACTTACCTTATGCTGGTTTGCTGTGAGGGGCCGAGGTGAGTTTAGTCTTGATTATTTACATTATGAGTACCAGAACATCTATTTAATCATGGAAACCCTGCCTCTCTTTTTAGGAGACGTCATCCATGGAATTTAATACTCCTGTTCATTTTTGTAAGTGATGATTTCATTTACCTATGCTTTCTTAGACATCTACATTATTATTGACGAAACATGTTTTCTGTCCTCCACAGACCCTTGCATTGTCTTACATGACAGGAACAATATCAAGGTTCGATTAGATTTTCACAAACTGCATGTGGTTAGTTTTAAACATCAGATAAGCTCTAATTTTTTTCTCCGTCTTGCATTATTTACAGTTATTTTGACACTAAAGCAGTGTTTCTGGCCCTGGGGATCACAGCAATGGTGTGTGTGATCGTCACAGTCTTCTGTTTTCAGACCAAGGTAAGACTGGCTCTGATCGACTGGCCGGCAGTGAATGCCACTTTGTTGGCCGTGTAAAATAACCCCATTGTATTTGATTACAATGATCGTCTGTTTCTTTTTAAACATTCATGGCTCACTGGTAAATGTCTCATGCTTGCTTGAGACAAAACCAGGTTTTTTTATGTGCCCTATTTTTTAATGGATAGATTTTTGCTGCGGTTCATACAGTAGATATACATGTGTAATATATATATATTTTTTTTTATTTACTTATGAAATCTTTTTTTTTTTCTTCTTTTTTTTATCTCATTTCTATTCCTACAACTTTTTACAACTTTTAGGTTTTTCAATCAAGCCATGCTGTCAAGTTGTCACTTTTTTGTGTGTGTGTGTTTGAACAGGTTGACTTCACCTCCTGTACGGGTCTTCTCTGTGCTCTTTGTGTGGTTGTCCTGGTGACTGGCATTATCACATCCATTGTACTCTCCTATCAGTATGTAAGTGAGACCGTTATGGCAAGGTTTACACTTTCAATCATTGTAAATGATGTTGCAGTTTAAAGCAGTGGTTCTCAACCAGGGGGATTCAGCAAACTTCTAAGGGAAGCTCTTAAATTAAAGAACATACAGCTTTGGCCAGAGGAGAACTGGCCCGCTGACTGAGCCTGGTTTCTCCTAAGGTTTTTTTTCTCCATTTCTGTCACCTGATGGAGTTTGGGTTTCTTGCCACAGTCGCCTTTGGCTTGCTTAGTTGGGGACACTTAATATTCAGTAATATTACTGATTTTTGCTGTACTGACACTATTGGTTGAGATTGAGAACAAAACATGAACTGAATTGAGGTGGATGATGACATCACTGTTTTCTACAGGGCTGCTTTATTGCTGAATTGACTTGGTTTCATAATTGACGATTTTTGCAACATCAACACTGTTATTGAACTGATTTGAATCAACATTGAACTGACTCTCAAATTGAATAACTACACTATTGTCTTCTGTAGAGCAGCTTATACCTGAAAACTCATTTCATAATTGATGAACTTTAGGAATCGCATGAACGCTGAACTGATGTGAGCTGAAAAATTACACTTGTCTTTTTCAGAGCTACTTTATAGCAGAATTAATTTCTGTTTGATCATTATTTTTATGTTTATCACTGTAAAGCATGCTTTGAAACAATGTGTATTGTATAAAGAGCTATATAAAAAAAGGTAACTTGACAGAACTTCTTAAAAACAAAATGAATTGTAGTTAATTTAATATATTGGCGCCTAGTTTTTGCTAATAGAAAACGTTTTTAAAACCAGCGGCTTTGTCATAATTACAACAGAAGAATGCTGGAAGAAATAGGGGGCCTTCGGAAATGTTGGACAATGGGGTGGTTGAGAACCACTGGTTTAAAAGAATATTCTTAATGTAATAATGTTATTTTCAATGCCTACATTTGTGGCATGCTGTGTGTTACCACAGAAAATGATCTTGACTCGCCCCTCAGTTTGTTAAAAACCAACACATTGCAGTAATGCATTTACAATGGCAGAAAGCGACTTGTACTAAACTGGGTGGCACTGTAAATAAATGTTTAAACAACATGTTTGCTCAAGTATAACCATGACATTTAAAGTGATAGTTCATCCCAAAATAGTGAAAAATCATTTACTCAAAAAAAAAGAAAACTCAAATAACCAGGATATTTCTTATTTTAATTTTCCTTCTCAACAACTGTTTTATGTCTTTGAAGAACCAGAACTCCCACAAAAAAACCTGGATATATGAGGTAGCCTAATTATAAAAGTCTCAAATGTGTAATAAATGTGTAAATTAATGTAAATTAATCCAAATCTTAAAACTCCATGGGAATTTTTATAATTAATAAACATTTTTCCAGTTATCCAAGCTCTTAAGTATTTTATCAGGTAGAAATTGAGTTAAAAACATTTTTGAATTCAAAGAAGTATGCGCACATCCAAACATCACTTAAGCCGGTGCTCGATCAAAAGAAAACTTTGCCGAAATGCAAAAGAACTGGCACACTGATATTTCTGCTCCCATAAATTGCGTTGTTTCGAGGCCTGATGAAGACCGCTTGGGGTCGAAACGTTGCACTTTATTAAATACTTTGGGAAATGTCAGTTAGCCAGTTCTTTAAAATATCCTTATCCTATCCATGAATGACTGGAGTCGTCATGTAAAATCCTTGGTAAAAAAAAAAAAAAGGGAGAGCCCTGGAGAACATTCAGATCCTGAAACCTCTGGATACCTGAAATGTAATTATTTTAATTACAATTATTTGGTTAGGCTACTTTTTGAATTTACAGAAACTAGGAGTGCCCATAGATTAAAATAAGTTTTGAACTCAGCCTAGGGGGCCTTTGAATATTGTTTTCTACAATGGGAGGGGCTTTGGGATCCAAAATTTTGAGAACCACTGCTTTAAGGGTTAAAGTTATTCTTTCAAAACAGTGTAACAGCTACATATTTTGCATACATAACACATACTAGCTGAACTGCTTACAAAACTTGTCTTTGCGAAGTCAGGCCTATATCCCATCTAATGAATAAATAACCTGTAATATACCTGTTCTATGATAATATACCTATACCATCGATGTCTCAGGTGCCCTGGCTGCACATGCTGTATGGTGCTTGTGGAGCAATAGTCTTTACCTTGGTGAGTTTACGAAACAGGATTTTATGTTGTTTGTTCAGTTATTTGAAACAGAAAATGAAACAGAAAGTTGCAATTTAGTACATTTACACAAGAGAATACTAACTGATGACTTCTCTTTTTCTAGTTTTTGGCCTACCACACTCAGTTGCTCATTGGAAACCGAGCGAACGCCATCAGCCCTGAGGAATATGTCTTCGGGGCTCTTTCCCTCTACGTTGATATTGTCCAGATCTTTATCTTCCTCCTGCACATCACAGGGAGCTCTGAGTAAACGCACACACGCATTCGAGCGTTTCTGTTTCAGAGACTGATCTTTCTTTGAGCTTATCTTGACTTTTTCAATCACACGAATCTCAAATATCACCCTCAACACTACTGACTGTTATTAGAAGTATTTTGTGTTGTGTAATATGTTGCTCTACAGACTACAGAGGTTGCTCATACTTTTACAAAATTGGCACTTTATTTATAATAAGCACTTTATTTTTGTAACGTTTCACCTGTTAATTTGCATTTTGAAGAGCCTGAGTGTGTACTAAAACAGCTCCACTGTGATTTGATTATTGTATTATCAATATTTAGCCTACAACCTGAAGGGAAATAAAATGAAGAGAAACAGTAGTGTATTGTATGATGAAGATTATTGGGAATGCAGGAAAAGTAGATGTTTGAAGGTGGTCCACTGGCATAAAGTAACTGAAATGAAGACTGTGGATCACATTGTTAAAAATAATAAGAAAACCAGTAATAGTGTGTGTGTATGTATATATATATATACTATACTATAGATTCAAGAACTTTATTTGCCATTTGTGCTTGCACACATAGGAGGAACTCTTGTGCAGTTGTTGCTCAGAGAGTCAAGTCAAGTTTAAAAAGACACACAAGGAAGACATAAATCTATCTATAAAACATATACATTGTAAATTGCACAAAACCCGTTAAAAGTGTAAATTTGCATTGTGAATTGCACAAGTATATTGCATATTGCACAGGCCCCAGAGACAACATAATATAATATGATATGATATATTATAGTGCAAAGTTGCGTTATAAATAAATAAATAAAATGCACAGGTATATTGCACAGGCCCTAGAGACAGTAGTTCATTTTGTTTTGGCCAAGAGTCTCACTGTGGCTGGGAAAAAGCTCTTATAAAAGTGTGTTCTATTTGTGATAATGCTGTCTGCTCGTCTGTGCCTGAGATTGTATGTACAGTTTTTGTGTGTGAGCAGGGAGTGAGCTGGATGTAATGTATCTCTGATAATTCTCTCTGCTCTTTTCTGACAGCGCTGTGTGTAGATTGTGTCCATGGAGGGGAGTTCTGTTCTAATAATCCTCTCTGCAGTCTTTATGACTCTTTGCAGAGCCTTCCTCTCTGTCTGTGTCGTGTTTCCATACCATACAGTGATGCCTGTGGTTAGGATGCTCTCTATCAGTCCTTTGTAGACCTGTAGACCTATATATATATACTGTATGGGGGGGGGGGGGGTTATGAACTATCCCTTAAGGTCTATACTGGTGTTACAAAGCAGGAAGTGATGTAATATTGACTGTCAATGTTTGGGGAACCATATAGCAAGTGCTTATGATTTGTTCACTTGAAACATTCATTAATTTCCTTTTTTTTGCACAAAAAAAAAAAAAGTACAACATTTATAGTCAAATATTCAGAAGAAAAACACTCGAAAACATACTATTTAGTTAATTTATTGTGCATGTGCTGTTTAAATTAATTTTTTTGAATTCTCAAAAACTTGGTGTGTCAGGAACATAGATCAGTAGAAAAAAAACCTACATGTACAGTATGATTTTAATAACAACATCTGCATGTCATAATACCATCTGCATCATTTAACAGTTAACACCGATTCCCTTCAATGGTTTTAGTATATTAGATGTATCTAACATCCTTCTGTATCTGGTGAGAAGTATTATAAAAGTGGCTTAATTTTTGTGGGTTAATCGTCATGGCAGTTCCCCATCCTGGCACGTCCAGATCCCTGATGGCTGGGTGACCGAGAGCTTGTACCGTTTCAGGCGGGATGGGAGACGAGAGGCCGACCGGCTACTTTAATCTTTATGGGGTCAGGCGTTTGGGGTCACGAGGGAACATGGAGGTCTGACGTACGTTGTGTAGGCCGAGATAAAGCATGGTCACTCTCTCCAGACCTAAGAGATGGCATACATTTAACCTCATGCACTTGTGCCAGAGATATTTTTAAAACACTAAAACTGTTTTAAAAACTATACACTACAATTCAAAAGACTGGGGTCTGTAAGAATTCTTTTATGTTTTTAAAAGAAGTCTTTTATGCTCGCCAAGGCTGCACTGATTTGATCAAAAATAGAGTAAAAGCTGTATTAATGTGAAACATTTTTACCATTTAAAAATATTTTCTATCTGAATATATTTTAAAATGTAATTTATTCCTGTTGGCAAAGCTAAATCAATCACATGAACCTTCAGAAATCATTCTTATATGCTGATTTGCTGCTCAAGAAATATTTCTTATTATCAATGTTGAGAACAGTTGAACTGCTTAATTTTGTGAAAACCATGATACATTTTTCTCAAGATTCTTTGATGAATAATAAGTTTGAAAGAGCATATATTTGAAATAAAATGATTTTGAAGCCATGTAAAAGTCTTTCCTGTCCCCTTTTGATCAATTTAATGCATCCTTGCTGAATAATAGTATGAATTTCTTTCAAACTCAAAATCGTAATGACTCCAAAACTTTGAAAAGTAGTGTAACTAGACTGTTCAATTTGACAATTTCTAAACTACATGATAGTAAAAAAACAATGCATCACCTATGCCACCGCCAGCATGAGGAGGAGCTCCATAACGGAACGAGTCAATGTAGGCCTTGATCTTCTCCAGGTCTGTAACAAAGAGCAAAAAATTTGTAATCTATAACAAAACAAACATTAGAGTAGTCAGTATTTACCATAAAGATTTACACTGTCCTTGTTACATGTACATGTACTATAAATTATGCATAACTACATGAAACTAACCCTAAACCACACCCTGATCTTAACCCTAACCCTATAGTAAGAACATGTAGTTAATTAACATTGCTCAGTACTTAAATCTATAATTACACTGTAACAAGGACACCTTAAAATAAAGTAAGCAGATGAAATACTGGAGAGTGTTGAAATTCAAATGCATTATGGTCAACCAACATTTAGATGTTTTGTGCATTCTTGTTTTTTTGGCTTAGCAACATGTGTTAACACCAAACTCTAGTAGGTTTTGTAACACAGCAGTTGAGTTACCGATGTTGTGGTGCATTGCCCTTTCAGTGAGCAGCTGAGCATCGTGGACTCTCTGAGCTCCAGACAGGATCTCCTCTCCTCTCATGAACATATCATATGAGTTGGAGTATTTCTGCAGGAAGAACATGTGGGGTTTGTTATGAACCACATAGCCTGTGAATAAAAAGCTACGTATTTAGATTCACAAGGCTTTAAAACACTTACCGGGTCGTTGGGGTCAGGCATGGTGTAGAATGGCCTTACTGCCAAGGGGTATTTGTCCAGAACGTAGAAGTCGGTGTCATACTAAAATAATCACAAAGGTGTGTTTAATTTAAATGGGCCATATTCCATGTATACGTTTGTAGAATTACATTTTGTAGTCTAGATTTCAAAATAACTGGAGCTAAAAAAAATTGAAAATGTTGTTTTAAAAGGCCATTTTCCACTCTCTCTGACCTTGCGTAGGCAGTAAAGAAACATGTCAGAATGACACATTTTTCTCAGTTTCATAATCTGGGTGGACTAAAGAGGGAGCTTGGGGTTCTATAGTATGTATAGTATTGTCTGCTCTTATTTCAGGGAAAATATTTTCTTTTTTTATAATCACTTTTTTCAACCATTTCAAATACACTGCCGTTTAAAGGTTTGGGGTCAGTAAGATTTTTTTTCTTTAAAAAAAAAAAAAAATACTTTTCTTTCACAAGGTTGCATTAAATTGTGTATTTTTATAACATTTCTAATGTTAAAAAAATTGGATTTAAAAAAAAACTATTTCAAATGACTGAATCCGGAAAAAAAGCGTCACAGTTTCCACAAAAATATTAAGCAGCACAACTGTTTTCAACATTGACAATAATAAGAAATGTTTCTTATTCTAGAGCTCCAGACTGAGGGCGATTGATTTTTCATTTTGTATTTCTTCCATTTCCGAATAATGGCACCAGCAGTTGTCTCCTCCTCACCCAGCTCCTTGCTGATGGTCTCGTAGCCCATTCCAGCCTTATGCAGGTCTGCGTGCGTCAGGTCTTAAATTGACAGCAGCCTAATATACCTGCTGCCAAATTATGAGATCATATTAAAAATATCTATATGGCAGTTATTCCCCAAGGTATCAATGTCAAAATTGTGGCAGTGAAAATTCTGAGTGGCTAGTAACTTTGAAAAACCACTAGCCACAGTGGCTGGCAAGCAAACAAGTTAATGTCGAGCTCTGGTCATGTGACATTGAAGTGTGGAGTAATGATGCTGAAAATCACAAAATCTATGAAAAGATAAAATCTGAATTTACAATATTACTGTTTTTCTGCATTTTAGATCAAATATAAATGCACCCTTGCTGAGACATTTCCTTCAAAAACATTCAAAAAACCTTATCAACCCCAAACATTTGATCAGAAATATATATCACTTATGATGTCTTTTTACCTTGTCCTTCACAAGACGACCAAGCAGCTTTTCGTTCGGTGTGCTGAGGAAGAAAAAATGTTGATTATAAAATCTGCTACAGATTCCCTGTGTGTGCAATGTGGGAAATTCTATGAAAGAAAGCCACACTGACCTCAAATCTTCTTCATCGCCCATTTCCACCCCGGCCGCTCTGAGCATGGCCACTCCCTCCATATACTCCAGTCTCAGCGTGGGCTCCAGGAACTTGAACGGCTCACTGGGGTACTGCTTGTTCACGGTCTGGATCTCTGTCTGGAACCTGCAGTGCATCCACATCACAGACACACCATTAAAAGAGAAAGCATAGCTAGAACGGAGACTAGCATGAAATGTAGGCCCAAGATTTAATTGAAAAGCGTCTCTCAAAGTCTTTCAAATGTAAACCATTAGTTGGCAAATGTTACCTTTCTTAGTGCTGGTCAGGTTGTTTGTGATTACTGGATAAAATATTCATGCATTCCACATATAGAGACTACTTGGGTTTTCCAATTGTATGTAACATTTGCCACACAATGACAGTAAAATACTTCAGTTATATTTATAAATAATAGTCTGACCACTAGATGGCAGTGTATATCCTTGTTATTATAAACCACATGAACGTGTTTGCCCTTTCACATGAATAAATGACATCACTTATAATGAATTTCAAGTGAAATTCATGTGACATTATTCTCATGTGATTCTTCATAAAAGGAAATAGGACTAAAACTTTTGAGAACTTTAGGGGATGTTGAAGGAGTCACGTCCCTTACCGGTCACGAAGTCCTTTAAAGATCTGAACCATGGTGTCAGTAATGGAGTCAATGACCTCATGGTAATGGTAATTGAAAGTCATTTCAATATCCAGACCCACAAACTCCGTCAGATGGCGATGAGTGTTGGAATCCTCAGCCCTGAACACTAAAAGAAACACAGACAACATGTGAGATTCACATTCACAGTAACCTTAGTATTTCATTTAAAACACTGGGCAAACTTGAGTGGAACATGATTTCTGATTGTTTCCAGCAGACAAAAAAAATCTTATCATGCAAACATTCACCTTTGTTGCAGTGTTGTTATAGTTAACAAAAATCAAAACTATTAAAAAGTTTTGAAATAAAACAAAACAAATACTAATATGAAAATCTATAAGAAACTAAATTAGAAATGCTGCCTTGACGACTAACTGAAATAAAATAATTTTAAGTTGAAGTACTTACTGTACTAAAAATAAATAGAAAAGATAAATAGAAATATATATATATAAAAAAAAAAACTAAAATTAAACTATAATAGTATTTAAATAATGCTAAATAAATAAAACTGCCGAGCAATATTAGTAGCAGTTAGCCTACATTTGTAAAATGCAGCTGTTCAAATTTCTGTGTCAAAAAACAAGATCATCAATAATCAAAATATTTTTGCTATAAAATCAGACTAATGCACTTGTTTTGAATATTCCCAGGTCAGGGATACAAAAAAAGCCCTTGTGCAGTTTCTACAATGTGACTTCCCATCAGTAGAGGTCCCTGATGAGCAGTATTTTCCTGAAGTCTATACCCTAAGGCTCTGCTAAAAGTGTTTGATATTCTTGCTCTATTCAGTGAGGGATTTCTGTGCCCGCCAAAAGCACCAAGAGCGCAATCCGTCTATTTATCCTGCAGTATGTCCTGATCTGCATACTGGCAGGGAGGAGATACTGGTGAAGGTGACCTCTACAAATAAGTGGCCAGATACTTTATAGGCCACCGTCTCTGGAGGTTCAGTTAATTCTTACTGTCCACTTTAAAGATGACCTAAAGATGGAAACAGCAAACAGAGGGAAATTAAAGAGACAGGAGGGTGTATTGTTATGCTTTACCTGGTCCGACACAGAAGACTTTGTCAAAGTCAGCACAAATGCACATTTGCTTGTAGAGCTGAGGGGACTGGGCCAGGTACGCACTGGTTTTGAAGTAGGAGACAGTGAAGACATTTGCGCCACCCTCACTGGCAGCTGTTAAAAAAAACACACAAAAAATATTTGAACTGTAGTCACGTGGAACATTTTTTCCACAAATGTGAGCTGATAATTCTCATGGCACGCATAGTAAATAAGAGCATGATGTTCTTTAGGGTACAGTTGGGTGTGTGCACACCGGATGTCATGCGGTTTTGCTAAAAGAACACGATGTTGATGGTGATGGTGGCAGATCACACCGAAGGCGGCAAAGTTTAAATTCGAAATGCGTCACAAAGATGTGTTCTGATTGGCCGGTCGGGGTGCAGAGGAAATGAAAGCAACTGTTTTCCTTAACAGCGAAAACCACACAAACACAACATGGGGGTTTGTTGAGGGAAAGTGTTGTGACACCAAGACCTTTGCTGACGTAATACATAGACTTTGAAATCATTGGTGGACTAAAAAAGAAGCGTATTTAAGAGACCGCTGAAGCAGTTGAGCACCATCATTTTTACACTAGACTTTCAGCATCTAAGGACAGTATCCTGTACACACATACATATACACATATATTATATATATATATATATATATATATATATATATATATATATATATATATACACATATATTATATATATATATATATATATATATATATATATATATATATATATATATATATATATATATATATATATATATATATAGTTTCTTTGGTGAATAGAAAGTTCAAAAGGTCAGCATTTATCTGAAATGGAAACCTTTTGTAACATATTATATGAGATTTTTTTTTATTTTTGGGTGAACTGTGTTTTTAAGAGCTGAGAAAGCAATCAATTTGCACCGTCTTGAGAGTCAAGTCAAATGAAACAGGCCCTGAACTCTTCACAAAGACAGCTGTGCTCATGAATCCCAGCAGATCCCATACCCACCATTTCAAGAGTGACTGGAGGCATGTCTCCTTAATAAACACCACTTTTTCTTCAGCCAGTGTTTTGACAGTGTCCAAAACTTTTTTTACCTCAGAAAATGAAAAAGTATCAATCCTTGAAATTGAAATTTTTAGAGACTGAAGGTGCAGAGAAAGAACAATAAACTAAGTTGGACACTATGAGCAGGAAATCATTCAGAAGGCTCGGTGTGTGAGGACAGAGATAAAAGCTGTACTACTCTGTCCCTGCCGTCATGAATACAGATACTCCAGTGTGAACACGGAGACAAGACTGTTCGCCTTATGACATCTCAGATGCTCCGTGAGGTTAAAGCCACGATGTAATAAAGTTGCGGCAGATCTTTTCTTCCGTATTGTGAGGTACATTAGATAAAAAAAAAATGTAGTGCAGGGACTTGTTTCTATCCATCGGTTGATGACTGAATGAGGGATATCTGAATGCAAGCTTGCAGTCGATTGTAAGAAAGTTGTGGGACTGAAGAACAACACTGAATGCTTGGAGAAGTCAGGTATACGTCACCAGAGAGAAGTCTGTTGTTTCACCAGAAGATAGAGTTAAGACATTATGATTAAAAATTACGAGATCAAAAAAACATGAACGGATGAATCGTTCACTATAGATCCAAACCTGCATTTAGAAAACAGAGAGAGCGAATTTTCATTTTGTACTGATTTTAAAGACTAAATGGAATCCAAACCACGTCTAATATGCAGTATATGCCGTAATGTGGCATTTTGCTGAACAATATTTCAGAAAAGTTGTTTCAGATGTGGGGAAAGTTGATGAGAACCGTTTTAGCGGTGAGGTTTATTTATTTGCTAATTTATTTTTGCAAAATGGTCTTTTGTGCTATCATCCACACATGCAAAGTAGGTTGATATATAACGGCAATAAATTATAATAGCCTAGTAAACAATTACTTGCTTACATAATATAATGTATTTTATATTATTTAAGCACCTGGAACCTTAGCAGTTTGACAGAATGTTCAAATTCAAAGGGCCACGTGAAGTCAAGCTAACTTTGCTTAACATTTTCTTATATTGAAATAGTTTATTTCCTACTCCTTAACAGTTCATTAGGCTTTTGATGATTTCGTCTGTCATCTCTTAGAATATCTGAAGGCCAGGCTTTTCAGTCAGCATGAGAATACATTTTACACATGGCTCTTGATTTTAACTACTTGTCCTTATGAAAATCTACCTTAGTTCTTGTAATTGTTTTAAGGCTATAATTACAGGCAAAACCATTGATGGCTCCTCTACCATGTTTAGGCCAATGTTGACTTCTTCTGACTCTCCAAAATTATGCAAAGAGATGATAAAAAAAAGGAGAGAGATGAAGTGAACTTGGAGATGGTCGTACCAGAGATGATCTTGGGGGTCTGAATCTCCACAAAGCCCTTGTTGATGAGCGTGTCTCTGAAGAGCTGACATACGCCGGACTGCAGCCGGAAGATGGCCTGGCTGGTCGTAGTCTGTGAGGGAAGACGCATAGGTTAGTAAACATGTTATGTAACCTGTTTGTTTGAGTGTGCCAGGGACTGATGTCAGCACTTCTCTTTTTATACAATGTGACACTTTGAATCATCTACATTTCACTTTGCACTGCAAAGGTTTAGAAAGTATTTCTGCAGAAGTTCTGGAGGAAACATAACGCTAGATCTCAGAAGACCTCTTTTTATGATGTTAGAATAAAATCTCACTGGCAATGTAATATATTCTGGTCATTTTTTCAGAGATACAAATAAATTAGGCCCTCTTCACGGTACCAAAGGGACACAGTACTTGCAAAATCAATCTTCAGCAACAATCGGACCTCCTGAATCCTCTGGTATTGAGCAAAAAAGCTTTCTCAGCATGAATTTCCCATGAATCAGATGACTCCCTGATGACCCGTGATATGGGCCACGTTTCCGATTCTTTATGACCTACAGAGCTCGCATAAATCCTAAAGAAACAATCAGCTTCTATATCAATATTTCAAGGCTCTTGTTTTACTGGGTTTGATTTAGTTAGGGCAGACTAGCTTTTGCAGGCAAGAATTCATTATGTGATAGTATAACATTAAGATTTCTTTGGAGATTTAAGTTAATCAGATCTATCCTAGTTTCATGTTTGTAGTTTCAACCTCATCATGACCACACTCTAAACCTCTAAAACTCCCTACGGGGGAATTTTAGACCAGCGAGTTTCACATAAATTAGCTCTGTTCCAAAACCAAGTAAGGTACTGTCTACATAGGCAGCAACCTTCCAAGGCAGCTTCCTAATGAAATGCAATTGATTTCAAATCAACAGCTCTTCAGACAAATCTAACATGCTTGTGCATTAATTGGTATCTGAAAACTGCTATTTTTGCGTGATTTCAGCTGAATAGGCTAAATTGATGATACCATAACTGTCAGTTTTTATTGCTGATAAATCTAATACTGGCATGCAAACTTGACAAACAGTTTTAGAGTTTCTGGTATTTAAGCAGATAAGAGTTGTTCTTACGGTAAGAGGGTGTTAATAAAGATGGCTGGCGAACTTTGGTTTGAAGCTAACATGTTGTTTGGGTGATAAATACAAGAAATACACAGCAGACACTGACAATGGGTAAGATTGTGATAAGGGGATTATTAATTAGACGGAACTATTAAAATGATCAGTTTCAGTACTGAAAATAAGTACAATACAGTTCAAAAGTTTGGGGTTGGTAAGAATTTATCATATTTTAGCAAGAAGTCTATTTGATCAAAAATACAGTAAAACAGTAACACTGAAATATAACAATTTAACTTGCCTATCTAATTTAATGTATTTTTAAATCCTGAAGCTGAATTTTTAGCATCATTATTCAAGTCTTCAGTGCCACATGATCCTTCAGATATCATTCTTATATGCTGATTTGATGCTCAAGAAACATTAATTATCATCATCAATGTTGAAAACAGTTGTGGAAAGAATAACATTTATTTAAAATATCATTTTTTGTAAGAATTTAGTGTCACTTCTAATTAAATTATTGCATCCTTGTTGAATAAAATTTTGATTTCTTTCAACAACAACAACAAAATCTTACCCCAAACTTTTGAACCGTAGAGTATATTTATAGCTGATATTTCTCATCCCTGAGGTTGTCACAATGCACTCTGGTATAGCCCTCGTTGCAAAATCATAAATGTGTTTCTGCTTTAGAATAGGTTCAAAACAAGATATCTTAGATGCTGCCTTCCTTTCGGAAAAAGTCCACATCCAAGTAGATGGCTTTGGTTTTAGAACAGGAAAAAAAAGAGCATATTATCATTAGTGGGTTATAACTTAGAAATGGGTTCCTACAACTTTTGGCTAATGAATTTGAGGAGTTTTAAAAATCGTTAAATAGAGATTGCGCTCACTAATAGCAAAGTTCTAGCAATAAAATATAGTTGAATGTAATTTTGTAAAGTTGTATGTAAGTTGAATGTAAATTTGAATGAAAAATTTAATTTACTATAAACATCTGAATATTCCCTAATATTTCTGCAGTAATTAAATGTTGTTGTTTTTTTAAATAACAGTTATTGTGTTGTAATTTATTACTATAAAACCATGCAGTAAATGTAATATAAACAGGACAACAGGACTTCCTCTTATTAATCCGCTGATAAATATCAAAGAGTCAACATATTAAGACAGTCTGTCTATATTCTTAGTGCCGATCATAATAACCCGGCGCCAAGGGATACGTTGCCAGGACATTTAGTGACTAGTCTGTGAAGCTAAGCGGTTGTACAGTTTATATGCAAAGCTGTTATCAGTGAAGTGTGGAAACACGCAGGTTTCAGTTGACGTCCTCACACGTCTCTCACTGTAGGCGTGGAGAAAGGAGCTGTGTGCATCACTTTAGTGTTCACAAGGCTGCAGTGAAAACCAAAGAGGCGCGAAAAGCTGTTGTCCTGTGGTTTGACTCCCCCGCGTCACACTCTCAGATTTCTGCCTTCAGTTTCTGGAAGTTCTCAAAAAAGAGCAGCTCTCTCAGAGCTAGGTGCATTGTGGCAGTCCTACAGCACTGCCAGATTTCAATCTCCTTTGGTGTGTGAAAAAAAAAAAGAAAAAAAAAAGCATGGGGTGTGTGGGTGCGTGACATGGAGGTCTTTCATTATGTCAGAACTAATCCTGCCACCTCTGAAAACCGTTTAATGCTTTGCTCTTCACTAAAATGAAAGTGTGAAAGCACACAGACACACTGTCTCAGAAACAGGTGCTCTCACAAAGCACAGGCGGCCAATCGCAGCGCCCGAGTCCTACAACCACACCATCAGGGCTTCATAAATCAGAACAACAGGCTCATTTGGGATTCTTCTTTTTTTCAGAACTTTATTGCTTTGTACTCGTTTCACAATATCAGGAAGTCAGGGAGGACACACTAAGGAGGTCTATACAGTAGTAACTGAAGAAAGCTATCTGACAGCATTCCCATTTCTCTCAATAGGTGTGTTTGACTTCACAAGACGCTGCTATGAACGATTATGCCAGTTGGAAACTTTTGACAGTACTGGTTCAGTCGGTGCAGTTTCTTCAGAGCGGCTACATGATGACAATACAGCTGTTTCACAATTGGCCGAATTCACCAAAGACAATGACGTGTTTATTTGGACACCTTTAGTTCCGCTTATGCTCGCAAATCCATGTTTTATAACAGTAAAAACTCTTTTCATATAACATTGTTATACTGAGTCACGTTTATCAAAATAAAACTGATAAAAAATGTAGACCCCAATATATTGGTCCGCATGAACCGGAAGTTGCAACTAACTTTACTTCAGTGTTGTGACGTATTTCCAACTGAAACGGATTATTGAATAAAGTGCATGTTTTTATTTTAGCGCACCTCCTCTCCATCTCTTGCTCATAGCAGACTGATGGTTGGGGGAGTGGGTAAGAAGATCATTCATCCCAAGCCATCAAACCGACGTCATCAGAGAAGGGATGCCATTCCAGAGAGGAAGCAAATTTTCAGATTTTGATTAAAGATTACCACGACAAGCTATTTTTTTCTGTGTATTAACTTGCACGGGTTGATTGTTCACCACAAGACTAGTTTTGTGCGCTAACAAAGTAAAAAGTGTTCATTCTGATTTCATGCCGACTTTAAATAGTACTGGTTTACGTTTAACTTTAGGCTTATGTTTAAACTTTATTCTTGTAATAATAATTAATAATTTGTTACAAACTCAAAGCGCTTTACATTTGGAAGGGGGGAATCTCCTCAAACACCACCAATGTGCTGCATCCACCTGGATGATGCGACGGCAGCCATATTGCAACAGAACGCCCACCACACACCAGCTTATTGGAGTGTTGAAGCCAATCAGTCAATATGAGGATGATTAGGAGGCCATGATGGACAGAGGCAGAGACAGAGGCCATTGGGCAAATTTGGCCAGGATGCCAGGGATACACCCCTAATCTTTTACCGAAGGACATACTGGGATTTTTTTTTTACCACAGAGAGTCAGGACCTCAGTTTAACGTCTCATCCGAAGGACGGAAACACTTGTAAACTTTACTCTTGGCTTACCCTCAAATCAATAACTCTGTTGTCCAGTCTGGTGTCCTGATTGACAGTGGCTCTTCCCTCCTGAAAGAAAAAGGTCATGATTACTCCAAAATTTCTTCAAAATTATGTTGACAGTTCACAAATAAATCTGAATGGTTCAAAATCATGTAATTCCAAATCTATATGATTCTAATTTGCACTTGCCATGCCAACATTTTCACTGGCCTGATCACAATATATATATTGCAATATATAATTTTATATTTGCTTGAAATATTTATAATTTTATATTTGCTTGAAATATTTATAATTTTCATTGAACTTTATTTTTTCTTTATACTTTTATACCTAAATTTACAAAAATAAAGTTTGCAACAAGTTGCCGATCAAAGAAATTAATCGGCAATCTTTTTTTAAAGAAATTAATACTTTCGTTCCAAAAGGGTGCATTAAATTGATCAAAAGTCACAGTAGAAACATTCATAAGGTTACAAAAGATTTCTATTTCAAATTGATGCTGTTCTTTTGAAATTTATATTCTTCAAAGAATCCTGAAAATAATTATGTTTTCCATGAAAATATTTATATTAATCACTATTTATAATAGTGTTTCTTGAGCACCAAATCAGCACGTTAAAAAACTTCTGAAGGATCATGTGACACTAAAGACTGGAGTAATAATTCTGAAAATTCAGCTATGCCATCAGGGAATAAATTATATTTTAAAATATATTAAGACTGTATATGTTATAATGTCTTAGAATATCACAGTTTTTTCTGTATTTTTGGTCAAATAAATGCAGCCTTGGTGAGCATAAGAAACCCACCCAAACATTTAAAACTAGATTCAAATAGTTTCTCTTGCAGAGGCTGCCCCATGGCTTCTGAGTTATCTTTCCTTCATAAAGCCTGTAGGAGCTCAAGACTGATCAACAGGCTACTCATCCTCGGACCGGGCCGATAAGACACAGGCGTAATGAGGCGGCAGATGCTCTGTCTGACTGACGTTGTGGAATCCCTGCAGAGAACACCTGGACAGCAACTGCAGCTGGTTTTGTCTTACTACATAAACACCATCAACTGTCTGACATCATGAAAGAGGGGCAAAGACAGAAGCTATGAATAGCCATTTCTGTAGTGTGTAGCATATATACTGTGTAGAGTATGCAAATTTTCAGTATGCATGGTATGCCTGGATGACCTGCTGCATTTGCTATGAGAAGTACAATACAGCTTAAGCCCAAAGTATACTTTGGTTTTTACGCGTACACAAGTGTCGTCTTACGAGTCACCAGAATAGTACGCGCGCAGCACGGTTATTGTAACGTGCAGGTCGCACGTGCGCATTGAATTTGTTTTGCACTAATCAGTTGTTCCACAAGATCTCGTTTCACAGTAGAAAACTAAACTAAAGAGACGAAAACAACAACAAAACACCAGAGACCGCAAAAATGACAGATGCCCGCATTGACAAGCGCTTGTGTGAGGAGGTTATGAGATAGCCGTAACTTAAGTTTCAAAGAATACAAGACATTTTAATCAGTCATAACTTCTGGAGAAAAATAGACAAAGATGAAACTTTCGTTCGCACATGCTATCAAATGGAGTATACTTTGAAAGGCAACGTGTTCGACTGTAAAATACGAATTTTACTTTGGGCTTTACACTGCAAGGAATGCTATGTGCCACAATGCAATCCTGTCAACAATGTAACTTACTACTGTTTAAAAGTTTGGGAGAACTGTTTAACGTTTTTTATTTGGGTTTTGTTCTTGACTGTTTCTCACCTCATCTCCTTCTCCCTCGGGCCTGACAGCATCTTCAAGCTGAAGTGGAAGTCTGGCCTCAGACTGGCTGATCACAAAGATCTAGGACAAAGACACAGCAAAGAGAGTTTAAGCTATGATTGCAGCTTTAATACAAGACTCCTCAACAAAAAGAAGTTATCTAGTAGAATGTCTAAGCTGCTCTTTTCCATACAATGAATGTGAATAGTGACCTCAACTGTCCCTGGTCCCCATCCACTTTCACTGCATGAACTACAGAAGTTTGTAGACATTGTGCTATACAGCTCCTTTTATGTTCCACAGAAGAAAGTAAGTTATACAGGTTTTTGCGGGTCTTATTGTGGTGAAAGATACAAAGATCCTATATTCCATGATGAGGATGGTTTCCAATTAAACTTTCCATATTTACAGAGAACAATCAGATGTATTCTTTTAATAGAGTAATATAGATTTTATTTAATATAGTAATATAGATCTCTACCCTCTCAACATGGAGCTCCACATCCTGCTGTGAACAGCTCTCGATCTTCTGCTCAACCTTCTTCACCACAGCCTCCACGTCAATGATGCTCTCCTTCGTGAGGCTGTAAACAGAAAAATACAGCATGAGGATGAAGGGGAAAAACGCATTTGGACAGCTGACATGAAATGAGGCAGCAGTGTCCTGAAAAATCAAAAACTGCACTCCAAAAGTGATTACAAATATATATTCATAAATCTTGTATAAACATATATACAGTTTTATGGGTGTTTTAGAGTTCACACTACCATTCAAAAGTTTGGGATTGGTATGATTATTATTCTTTTTTTAATTTAAAGATATCTGTTCTAATCACCAAAGCTGCATTTATTTGACCAAAAAAATACAGTAAAAACTTTAATATTGTGAAATATTATTACAATTTAAAATAACTGTTTTCTATTTTAATAAAGTTTCAAATGTAATATATTTCTGTGATGGCACAGCTGAATTTTCAGCATCATTACTGTAGACTCCAGTGTCACATGAATCTTCAGAAATCATTGTGATATGCTGATTTGCTGCTCAAGAAAAATCTATTTCTTATTATCATCAATGTTGAAAACAGTTTATTTTTGTGAAAACCTTGATAAACTTTTTCAGGATGTTTTGATGAACAGAAAATTCCAAAGAACAGCAGTCTTTATCGTCATTTTTGATCAATTCAAACAATAAAAGTATTACTTTGTTTAAAATAAATCCCCTTACTGACCCTAAACTTTTGAACGGTAGTGTACAGAACACTTGCTCTTTTAAAAATGTATTGGTCACAATACAATGAATATAAATGTCCCTCAAAAAGCAAAAAAGTTTTTCTTTTTAATTTTATAAAAACTTTTTTTAAGACTTAATGATAGGTCTTAGGTGTTTTTCAACCAACTTTTAGAAAAGCACAAATGAAACAAAAACTATAGAACAACTTCATGGAAACTCATGAGATCACATTGTTAGGCAACAGTATCTTCGCAATTCTTTTTTCAAACCATTCCTCCCACGTGATATACATAGTTCTCCTTTTCACAGTTCAAACAAACATTGCTGTTGTGAAGTCAAACCACATCACTTTTACTCTGGTTAAACAGTATGTATTTTAAGTTCTTTACATCACAAACCAAAAGGCCACAGGTTTCTCACCACTACAAACACTGAAAAAATATTAGCAATAAAGGGCATTCACCTAAAGATGGAAATAATACCATTTACTTAAAATTTACTTAACCTCTTCGCATTCCAAACCAATATGTTAAGCATTGTTTTTTCATTGGAACACAATATTTATTAAAGCTTGACTGACACAGTCACGTTGAACTATCATTCAAGATCTGTCATAAAATTTAAAATAATGTAAAACCGGTCTGGAACGACATGAGAGTGAGAAATTGACCACTTTAAATTTGGGTGACCTACTCCTTTTAGTGAAACAATATTAGATTGGCAAGTCTAAGCCATGTCATCTCTCTAAGGTCAAACGTAAAAGCGATGGCCAACTGTCTGCTGGAGAAGCAGACGGCACAAATTGAGATTGCAACCTTCAGCTCTAGTCATTACAAAGGAGTAATGAGAGACCAGAGAGTGAGAATGAGACGCGCCAGTCCCTGCCAGCTGCTGCTCAGAGAGCGGCCACATCGCTCTGGGATCAGTTCTGCTCACACGGCTCTCTCAAACAATCTCCATACAGACACTCTTCATAAGTCCTGATTAAGTCTGGTTACTGAACACTAAGCCGCCCATGATGGGCTCTGCATTGAAAGGACACTGGGCTGAAGAGAGCGGTGGATATTAAAGAGAGGATTACACAGAGCAAGTGTGTTTGACCTGCCCTCTGATTGAGCTCATGTGCTTTTGTCAAACAACAATCGATTTCAAACTAAATTTACTGAAGAAGATTAGCAAGCATGGCTAATAATTAAGATAGAGATCTATTAGTTAGTTTCAAATATGAGTGACTGTTTCAGCGATGAAGACTACGCATCATTTGGGGATCTGTGCTCCAAAGAACATGGTGCTTATCTGTAGTGTTTGAGGTGGAAAGGGTCACATAAAATTGTAAAATTGATTGTGGTGGACATCAGCACTGAGTGGCTTTATTATGGAAGCTTGTTTCCGCCACAAAAAAAAAAAAAAAAAAGGATAATTGCGACTTTTTATCTCACAATTGCGAGTTTACATCTCGCAATTCTGACTTTATTTCTCAGAATTGCGAGATATAAAGTCAGAATTGCGTGAAATAAAGTCGCAATTGCGTGTTTTAAAGTCAGAATTCTGAGAAAAGATGTCAGAATTGCGAGATATAAACTCGCAATTATGTGTTATAAAGTCAGAATTGCGTGATATAAAGTCAGAATTCTGAGATATAAAGTCAGAATTGCGTGATATAAAGTCGCAATTGCGAGAAAAAAAGTCAGAATTCTGACTTTATAAGACGCAATTGCGACTATATCTCGCAATTCTGACTTTATATCTCAGAATTCTGACTTTATATCTCAGAATTCTGACTTTATTTCACGCAATTCTGACTTTATATCTCGCAATTCTGAGAAATAAAGTCAGAATTGCGAGATGTAAACTCGCAATTGTGAGATAAAAAGTCGCAATTATCTTTTAAAATGTTTTATTCAGTGGCGGAAACAAGCTTCCATACTTTATAGCTTGGTTTGTATTCAAGATAAATTTCAATACATAGAAAGCAACCCTCTACAATGAGAGTAAATCACCAAATTTCACAAGAGGCGACTAAAAATATCTTTAATTAGCCAATGGATAGTAAATTGTACAATTAAAGTCGCCTGTAATTGAGTAAGAGGCAAAAAATAAGTTTAGAGCAGATATAATTTCATTGCCTGCTGAGCTTTACACACCGTCGCCTGGCTGAAAGCGCCCTCTGCCGCTTTCTATCACACACGCGCACTTAACCGTTGACTGAACTGTCACTGTCCCGATCGGACCAGCGCTACGTCGTCATGAAAGTTTATCATTTGCACGAGTTAAGCCTTGCCAATTTAAACATTCAAGCACAAGTTTTGTGTGCGCAAATTGCAAATCCGAAGGTGAATTGAGCTCTCCTTCACGTCTTCTTGCGGTTGAACGGACAATTTCACATAAAATTATGTCAAAATGCCCATCTTTGTGAGTATTCTGGTAAACATAGTCGTTTACGTGTTAAGTGAACGTAAACGGTTGAGAAATAAAACGCATGTGTAACAGTATCAGTATATTGGATCCGTGCAATGTGCAATATATCTTAAAGTGACAGCAGCCTAATATCCCTGCTAGTGCCTGTGTTTTTAATGTTAATCAAACAACAGACTTATGGCAAAATAAATCACTCAATGCTCTTGACTGAATAACTTTTGCAACTTTAATAAGGATTCATCTATATTTAATTTATAAAGTGAAAGCTATGCCGTGTTATTGTCCATTTAATTGCATTTAATCAATTTCTGTACATAATCTACTTAATCTGTATCTAACTACATGTAAAACCTGAAAAGCACTGCTTATTTAATTTGCATCTTTGTTCTTTTGACTGTTTACTTGACTTTAACAGTGTTTGAAATTTATATTTTATATTATATTTATTCATTTGCATTGTTCTTGCATTGTAAAAAGTCTGGTGAGTAAAATAAAACATTTACTAGCCAATGGCGACTCAAGCTTTAGTGTGTCCGTAGAGGGTTAGTAAAATCTACTATTGTAGATTCTACCATGGTAAAAGGATGTGAAAATAACCATGTAATGTGCACTGTAATGCATCTAAGTTGATTGTTGCTTTTAGAAAACATATTATTTAAATATAAATATCTACAACAAATAAATAGAATATTTCTGCCAAGCAATATAAAATATAACACAAAAATGCATTAAGATTAATTTAGCAGGTTTTAAAATATTTCTTTGAACACGAAGAAATGTCCAAACTGATCTGAAATTCAAAACTATGTATTTTACAATGGGTTTTATTATTCACCCTGCAATATTCAAACGTACATGATATTTTTCGTCAATTTTACTTTAAAAAAACTGAATAATGAACCCGTTTTAGGAAATGTGTGCTTGCTCTCAAACAGAATTCCAGGTAGACATGGGGAATGTGCATCTTAGCATAAGCTAGTATTGATCTACATTACTTTAAAATATGCCATATCATTACTTTAGATAATTCCGGTACTCTAAAATGTTTATTAACAGGTACATAAATCAAACAAATGAGGTGTTTGATGGAACAATTTGGGTGTGTTAAACATGCTGCAACAATAAAAGAAAAAGGCATTTTATGTGGCAACTAGATTCTTTAACATCCCCTAACTGAAACTCTCCAACCGTCACAAACATTTACGTAACACAGAGAGAGGAAGTTTCTCTACAAAACACAAAATCTGCTCCAAAGATCTGCGATGTGTGGAAATGCTCATCTAAGATTTCTGCTGAGGTGAAATCTTTCAGTTAGATAACAAATAACCAAGTGCACAGATATCAACCAGGTCCCTTTGAGTCAAGAACAATTACATTAAAACGCAAGCAAAGGGAAACAAGATCAACAGCGTAAGGAACTGGAAAGGAACTCCCCAGACCACAACACCCTTCCTAATTCACGACTGATAAAGTGAATAGAGTTTAGCCTCCATTCAATGCTGCATGAGCAAACAGAGGATGTTAACACGGTTAAGCAGCAAACCCTCTGACCCTCTTAAAAGACTGGAAGTGGACTTGAAAACAAAGTGACTTGTCTACCATATATATACAATTCAGTGTTGTATTTGTGACTGAATGTTGGTCCTATTGTCCCACAACCCTCTATTTGACCCCGAACCCAGAGTCATTCATTCAGGCCAGACTTTAAAGTAGATCTCTGTCTCTCTGATGTATCTACTATTTGTTGTTTTAAGGGGAACGACCCATTACGGTGTTGAGGGAAAGCTGTTTCCGACTGAAAAAAATGGAGCTTTTGTTCTGAAGTGAAACTTTATCGATCGCCACTTAACATGGTAAAATGGAATGAGTTGCCAGGACTTCACTTTTCCCACCATTGTTTGACAGGAAACATAGCCTACTCACTTAGCTGCAAACTTGACCATCTGCTTGCTCGCACGTTCTCCCACAGCGAGCAGGGCCTGCACGGTAAACTGCTGGTGACGCAGGACCAAGAAGCACTGCTTCCCTAGAGGAAAAACAACCTGTCAGTAAACATACCTCAACATACCTTAAAACCAGGGTGGTTGTTACTGTCCAGGACAAAGAGCCACTAATAACACATAACACTACTGTTCAAAATGTTTTGGGATTTTTGTTTTTAAAGAAATTAATAGTTTTATTCAGCAAGGATGCATTAAATAATTCGAAAGTGACAGTAAAGACATGTATAATGTTACAAAGGATTTCGATTTCAAATAAATGCTGTTCTGTAGAACGTTCTAGTCATCGAAGAATACTGAAAAAAGGATCAGTTTTCAACATTGACAATAATAATAAATGTCTCTGAGCTCCAAATCAGCATATTAGAATGATTTCTGAAAGGATCATGTGACACTGAAGACTGGAGCAATGATGCTGAAAATTCAGCTTTGCCATCACAGGAATAAATGACATTTTAAAAATATATTCAAACAGAAAACTGTTATTTTTGATCAAATAAATGCACCCTTGGTGAGCATAAAAGACTTGACTGACCCCAAAACATTTGAATGGCAATGTAACACAACACAACACAACACAACACAACATAATAATAACGTTCAATTTCACAATCCAATCTCCAAAGGGATCTCACTCTGCGTGCGTGCGTGCTACATCACATTATGTTTTTGCAAAGACCGTTTCCTGTGTCTTAACAGAAACTAACACATTCATGTAGTAGATGTTTCTGATTACAAAACCAGAACTTTAAGAATGAGTATATCTATTAACCAATTACTTGAGAATATTTTCATATTAAGACAGTGCCAAAGACACCTCTAACAAACTAAGATTAAGGTCTGAGATTATTGTAGAGCTGTCTGGTTCAATGCTAGTCAGAGGAGTTAAATAAAAGCACCAAATCTACTGGCACCACTCAGCTATCAACAGACCGGACGTCTCTTTGAAAGACACAATGTACGTAGTCCAGACTTGTCACCAGATTGCTAATCAGACACCTTGAGAGTGAACAAACTCCGATTTGTGTAAACCTGACACGGATCAGGTCAAGATCAGAGACCACCCAGACTCTTTGAAGTCCCCCTCAGTGTTCAGAGCCTGACAGATAGTTAAAAACACAGCAAATCAGGATGTTGTTGTGCTAAAGGACATTCTTCAGCCCAGAGCACACTGACAGAATGAGGGAAGCTGGAGGTTAAATGATTCTTGACATGGAAGTTGTCCTGGAAGGAAATGTTAGTGATATAGCCATAATACATGGTTTATTCATTACTGCACTCTTAAACCAGACGTGTACGTGCGGACCCCATCAGACTTGGATTGCGTGGAAAAGACAGGAGAAGTTTCACTTAAGCTGAAGAGACTGAACAGTTTCTATTAAAGACATTTACTAATAAAAAAAACGCAACCACAGAAAGTGTTTGTCAGTTTTGTAGTGAAAATGGCCACTATTTTTAAAGGCCTCCATCGCCATTGCAATTCATCCAAATATAAATTTGGTAAAGATAAGGCACATGTTGGGGGCACCCATATCCCCTATGGTCCTCATCACCTGCATTAATCTTGGTTGTGTAAAGAGGTTTTTTTCTTTAAATGCCACATTTTAAAATAATGTCCATGTAAATACCCATGAAGCTATGTTGACTCTGTTACTGTTTGTCTTTGTTCTGAAAAGTTATATAAAAAATAAAGTAAAAAATAAATATGTCTAGATTTGAAGTTGAACAGTAACATATAGCTTACTGCATACTGTGCATTACATATACATTTTATACTGCAAAAAAAGTATATGATGAAGTATGCAACAATAAACGTTTCAATCAGTAGTATGCTACGAAAACATGCTCAAAACTGACACACTCAAAAAGGAAGGGCATTTTGGGTGCACTCCACTGTGGCATGACAAGCCAATGAATGTAGTGTGCTCTAATTGCATACTTCACATTTTATCATGTTTGTACACAATGGCTATGTTTAAAATACATTGTAGTGAATACTCTGTTTATTCAGTGAGTGGCAACATGTTATCAAGTTGTTTTGTATTGTTAATTTAATGTTGTGTAAAATACCTTAATTTTTGGCAGTCTGATTAAATAAATCAATACAGAGATCATAATAGTGGCAGACATTACTTCCTGTTCATGTGTCACACTAAGAATGGAAAGTGCATTCTGAGAAACTGTATTCACATTCATATTTTGGTAAGTGCAGGAAAGTGCAGTCATGTTAACAACATTTTGTGTGCAAAGAAAGTCCATTGTCCATTATCAACAGTGTAGCGACTGGATGAAGAACCACTTACTCAGAGGTCACTTCCAAACTAAGCAGCTTTATAGTGGTCGTTCAGACTTGCCTGTTTAAATTTAATTTCAAAATTTTATTCAACGCAAAATCCGCGTGAAGAAATGATTTGCCTCATCTGAAATTCCATATCGGGTGGATTCCTGTTCAGATGACTGCATTTCACATCAAATAATTTTGCTGTGTAAGTAAATGTGACTGTACCCCAAATCATCTGGGTATTATCTGACTTTTGAACCTTCCCAGTATAAATGATGTGTACGCTAACAACAGCATGCATAGTATGGTAGGATGCTGGTCCAAATCTTTCTTTATTTTCAACAGTTTGAGATGATACAAACCCATTTCCGTACCTTTCATTATGATAATGACCATAATGACTTAAGTTTTTATAAATTGCGATAATATGTCAGTAATGTCAA